>NC_036248.1:2320223-2377785 GCF_002742605.1 Olea europaea var. sylvestris
CTCCTTGTAATTTAGTACATATAAAAATGTGCCTTACCAGTGCTGAAGGTTTTCACTGCTATTTGTTATGGGAAGGGTCTCGTGTGCCCAGCATTGAAGTTTTAGGCGTTTGTTTCTGTGTTCTGGACCACCGATTTCCATCTTACATTGAGCTCCTGACTCCCAAAAGAAGATTTTGTGAAGTTGAGCACTTGCGCTTATATAATTTTGATTGGTTAATGTCTGTCCATTTGTTACTTGCTCCAGATTCAAAATTTGTATTTTTTGCTATAACTACTTTTGATTTCAAGCACAAATATTACTGTTTCAGATAGTGCTACTTTCATTAGTTCAGGTGCTCATTTAACAGTCAAAAGCTTTTGGGTTTAGGCTGGGTAGGTAATGACTTCCTCTTTCTGGGAGCCCAGAATAGGTATTGCTGAAGTGAGTTTTTGAAGAAATTAGAATAAAAATGCAGAATTTTCAGAATCTAGAAAGGAAGAAAAACTATGGGAAGCAACACTGATTGTAGAGATAAGTGTTATAGATATTTTGAGTAATATGCGAGTCTCCAGGAGAAGGGGGAAAAAAGGACAGGTACCAACTTATCGAAAATTTTGGATGACGTGTTGGTTTGTTTGGACACATTATGGACTAGCTCAAACCGACCCGACCCGACCGACACTTAATTGGATTGGATTGGGTTTCAACATTTACTCAGGTTGGGTTGGTTTGATTTTTGGTCAAACCGACCATGTTGGTTTGGATTATGGTTGGGGCAAAAACCGACCCCGATCCGACCAAACCCAACCCACACCCACCTCTGGCCTAACTAATAAACACCCAGCCACACCTGCCTAGTACAAGAGCAATTCATTGAAAGAATCAGGCTCGTTTTTCAGCTGTAAGAGAAGTATAAATCCAAAGAAAGGAAAAACCATTAACACAAACCAGGTTTACATAAACATTACAGGGTAACGATAATTTGAAATAAAATGGAAAAACTACACCTGATTGCTCAAAAAAAAAAAAATATACAAATACACAGAAAAAACAGTAGAAAAATAGTCATATTGAGATTTTTAAATGGATTGACAACCTCTTTTCTTCCTGGACTTCTTCTGTGGCAACGATATCTTCCTTCTTGGGATCCTCCGGTGGTGGCGACAGTCCCGGGTAATTAGTGAGATAAATTCAATGACCTAGGTACAAATAAAATTGATGAATTTCTTAGGCTTTCGGACAAAGCATTTGGCTGGATTTATATTATGAAGCCCTCAACATTTTGAGCCCTAGGCCCATTGCCTGGTCGGCTCGATTCCATAGACAAGTCACATACATTGTACATAGATGTAATCACAGTAGATACATCGATAGGATAATGCACACAAAAAAAAAGGGGGGGGGGGTTGAATCCAATCTCGAGGGCCCCACCGATATAGATAGGATAAATATATATGTACAAAGGGGGTTTACCGAATGGTGTCTCCCTCTCACAATGTATGACGGGCTCTGCGTGTATTTAAAAATGACGGTCCGTGGTCATTATCCCTGTTGTGAGTAGTAGGTAAAAGATTCGGTAATGTCTCCATCCTATTTTAAGTAGTTAGTAAAAGATTCGATAAAAAAATTTGATATGTGTAGCATTGTCCGCCTGTATAAGTACATTGGTTGGTGGAATTCTATTCATCAACTTACCTGTATCTGTTTGTGTGATGGGAGAAAGAGTAAAAAGTTTGGACAGTCACCAAACTTCCCCCTTTGTAACATTGTGGTCACTGAACTCACTATTGCGGCTGGAGGGTCATCGAACTCCCAAACCCACCGCCCCGTCCATCACCCGGCGTCCTAACCGTTTGAAACCGTCCGACGTGGCTTCACGGCAGCTGAAGTGGCAATCGACGGCTTCAAACTCGGCCAACATGGACGCGATTTCAGGCTGAAAAACACGATTCTTCACTCAAAAAACTTCAAAATCCCCAACCCCTGCCCTAAAATCCCGAATTCAAGGTGAAGTCTCCCCCAATTCGATTTGCAGAGCGTCGCCATCTTCCAAGCGACCTGGTAGCCGTCCACGCTCGGAACCACATCCCGATAGGCTTGAAGGTTCTTCGACATCACGAAAGAGGTAATGTCATCAAGTTCCATACATTATTTTGAATATGGCTGAATCTGAGTTTGTTAATGCAATGTGGTGGTTTGAAATTAGATAGATATTGAGGGTGTCAAACTACTTAAAAACATAACTAAAGCAGAAAATGGAGTTGTTATTGGGTCAATGGAGACCATGGCTCCCCTGGCCATAATGTAGGTCCTTTCCACTTGAAAGATGTTTCATTGGACTTGTCCATTCAGTTGTAGTTAATCTTCAAGTTAGTATTCGTGTCTTGTTGCACTAACTCATTACAATTTGATTCCAGTATTCGAGCTGGAGGTGTTGGTGTAAATGTTCAAGCTGCTGATACAGTTATTATATTTGACACAGACTGAAATCCACAGGCAACATTTCAATGCTGCTCTTCTTTATCAAAATGTAAAACCATTGATATGAGAGCTCAACATTTGCTGAAATCTTTCACGTCTCTCAGGTTGATCTGCAAGCACAAGCAAGGGCTCATAGGATTGGACAAAAGAAGGATGTTCTTGTTCCCAGATTAGAAACGGTGGGTACCTCGACCCTAGAGTTGCAGTATTTTTTGTTTAATTTCTTCCTGTCCACGAAATGTTAAAATTATGATGTTTCTGATATGATACCTTATCCAATATGGAGTTCTGACCTGAAGAATTTTGTTTGCTTACTGTTTCAATATTAATGCACGGTTCAACACCACTTTCCTTTTTATGATTATAATTTCCTTGAGGGATATTTGTTGTTTTGCTTGTGCTAATAATAGCACCCAGCTCAATCCTCACTCAAGTTTTGACATCTTTATGGGTTCCAATTTTTGGCACCTTAATATGATGAAGTTCCAGTGTTGGTGTTGTCTTTCCCTCAATTTACTGTTATTGAATTTTTTTGGAAGTGGATGCATAAGTATGATACAATGGTTATTGTTAATGTTGCTTGAAGAGGCTGATTACGTTGTGCACCTTCCACTCTTCGAAATTTTTGAATTTTTTATATTGAAGAGGCTGATTATATTGAATTTTTGGCCGTTTTTATTAGTTTGCTGATTACATTACATTGTCACAGTTGAAGGAAGCCGGGGCACTTCTTGTATGATTGCCCGACAAAGAAACAGTGCACTTCTTGGAAAGATAAAGACAAGTCGAGAGGTAAATCAAGTGAAGGCAAGTTAACGTTACGTTCCGCAAGGGTAAAGGAGTTGCCGAGGATGAAGGAAACTAAAAGAGAATCTCCATGGATTATTTCTGCTTAATATTTTGCTTTGTTTGAAAACTTTCTTCTAGATTTAAGTTGATGTATGTATTTATGCAAGGTTTTATGTACCTTTATTTGTAATGACATTAACCTTTAACTAAGTTAATGATGCAAGAGCTTACCTACTATTTTGGCTTATTGTTTTGGCTTAGTATTTTACTTCGTTTGTATTGTTAGGTGGCTTATTGTGTGCAGAATCATCCCAAGTAATTAAAAGGCAAAATACTGGCATTTAATACATAAAGGCAGAATCATCCCATAATCTCCTAAGTAATTAAAAGTCTGCCTATATTTGCTGTGACAGAAGCTAAACACCCAATTTACAATGTTCAAAAGAAGTCCATTTCATTGATACCACTAATCAAAAGGCATGCACCTAATTTACAATGTTCATTTCCATGTACAGCCATCAATGAACTAATTATACCACTACAAAATATATTAGAGGACATCCAATAAACAATCTAACAAAAGCACGAGGATTCCATTAATGAAAAGGCCACCATGGAGATGTCACTCCATTGACAAAAAGGCCACCATGGCTATTTCAATCTCAGCAATGTGTTGCAACTCATCGACCAAAAGTAGCGGCTGGTCCATATTCTAATATCCTTGAAGGCGATTCCCTTGCAACCGTAGGCGTAGGCATGAATTGCATTTGATTTTCTTTCCTCCGGCCTTGGCTCAATGTTCCCTTTCCTCTTGTGGCAACCAATTTACCCTGCCAAACCGAACTATAATTATTAATATCGGCCAAACACAATTATTAAATGACATGATGAAATGCAACTAGTTCTTGTCTTACTTGTTCATTTACCAATACATTGCAATTGTTTTCAACTGGTTGTATTTCAACGTCTATCCAATCCTACGATAAGATAGAAATTAACAATATGACATTAGTCACAATGAATCTCAGACTTAAATGCAAAAACGAAATGGTACACTTACATTAACTGGAGCATTTGCACTGGAATGATATCGCTTATTATGTCCCTTCAATCCGCATTGCGAGCACGTCATCGTCACAGCCCCCTTCTTCTTCACATATGCTTTTCCTTTCATGCACACAACCAATTCTTCTGCCTGCTTTCGCCTCTTTTTTTGTTTTTTTCCCCTACGGGACACGGTCCACTTGGGGGGGAAAATTGTAGGTGCATATACTTCAGGCCACAATAATCTTCCATTAATTGGGTTCACAATATTATTGTAGCATCCCATGGATGTCTCAATACTATAACAGTTGTCAACGAAATCTTCGGGTTGATTCCTGCACTCGCGTATCACGACAATGGCATGCATACACGGTATACCTGTGATATCCCATTTCCTACATGCACATGTTCGTTCCTGAAGATCAACGACAAATGTACCGTAACTACATTCTACTTGCCACCTCGGCCCCCCAGAGAAGTGCAAAATACATTCCGTGGACATATAACTTGTCTGATCCAACTTTTTCTGAATCTTTGGACATAAACGACCTTGGCATCCTACCATCTTATCTCGCCTTTTCTGTATCCTTGTCATGAAAGTCATATGCACTAATGTAAGCATATTTAGTATCAACTTTTCTCTATCCTCTAACAATGTCTTATTGAACACTTCGCAGCAGTTGTTAAGTACCATGTTGCTCTTCGAATGCACCGAAAAATGTGACTGACTCCACTCCCAAGGCTGCCTTTGTATCAACCAATCATATGCAGCAGTACTCACATCGTGAAGTTTTTGCATCCACATTTTAAATTCGGGGACGGTTGTGGACTTTGCCGCGCGCCAAAGATAATCCTTAAGAATTTTGCTCTTGAATCCTGCATTGAAGAAGTTTGTGTACAGGTGTCGTACACAAAATCGATGTTTTGCTTCCGGGAACAATTCATCACATACGTTCTGAAGCCCTTTTTGCTTATCAGTCATTAGTGTCCACCCGCGTCCGTTTTCCATTTGAATATCCTCGGCTAGATACTTCATAAACCATCTCCACGCTTCCGTATTCTCCTTTTCGACAACGGCATATGCCACTGGATAAATACAATTACTAGCATCCTGTCCAACTGCTGTTAACATAATACCACCAAAACAACCCCGCAAATGGCACCCGTCAATACCAATCACTTTCCTACAACCATCCCTAAACCCAGCTTCGCAGGCATTAAAGCATATATACATTCCCTTGAATACTTGCTCATTAAGTGTGATGAATATAGAAGATCCTGGGTTTGTTCTATGAACTTCCGCTGCGTATCTCCTTAATAGGCCAAATTGCTCCTGGAGGGTACCAAATAGGATCTCCTTCGCATATTGCCTCATCCTACAAGCAACATTTCTACTTATTTCCGTCTTCAAATCATTCCTCACAGTCGCTAAAATGGACTTTGTCTTCCAATCAGGATCTGCTTTAAATTGTTCAATATATCGATGCGTCAGGAAAATGTAGTTGCAATGTCTATTGTATTGACTCCGTGTGCATGTGTGTTCGGGGGTGTAAGACTTCACTTGCACCGTCTCAGTCTCGTTCAACTTCGAAGCCCAAATCCTCCCAAGAGCACCTCGATTTGCAAACTCCTTGAGCTCTTTTCCTATCATTACACATCAACTTCACATTATATCCGTTCAGAGCACCATAACTTCTCACCGCACATCTAAACTCTTGCATTGATCGAAGTAGTTGTCCGACCTCTAACTTTGGATTTCTCATATCCGTCTCAACAAAGAATTCAGGGAAGCGATAACCAACCTCTTCATCCAATGAACATTCCAAATTTAGCTCTTCGGAGGATGGATACTCCAAGTCATCAAATGTGTTAACCTCATCCATCTCCCCTCGAAGCACTACTTCTTCACCTTGCCCCACTGTGTTGATATCCATACCAATTTCAATACCGTCTATCACATTAAGATTGTACAGCATATTATCTTCCTCAGAGGCCATATCAATATCGGATTGAGAGAAATCAGAATCTTCCTCACCACCTGTAAAAATTCGTGCAAAAAAAAATTAAATTAAACCAAATATGTTTCTTCCACCTGCAATGTGATCATTAAGCCAGCTGCTATTTGTGTGGTAATGAAATGGAGTCTTAGTTAGTGCGTTCAATCTAAACGGCACTCTCATTAAGTCGAAATAGCGTATTAAACACAAGTTGGATGACATGATGTGAAATTGAAAAACGTTACTTACCTTCACTTTGGTCTCCCTCCATGCGTGCAAGTGAAACGGCTTCAGGCCTCGCCGGGCTACGAAGAGGAAGAAGAACAATCGCCGCAGGGGGGAGAAAACGTTGGAGGGCTCGAGTTAGGGCAGGGGTTGGGGATTTTGAAGTTTTTTGAGTGAAGAATCGTGTTTTTCAGCCTGAAATCGCGTCCATGTTGGCCAAGTTTGACGCCGTCGATTGCCACTTCAGCTGCCGTGAAGCCACGTCGGACGGTTCCAAACGGCTGGGACGCCGGGTGATGGACGGGGCGGTGGGTTTGGGAGTTCGGTGACCCTCCAGCCGCAATAGTGAGTTCAGTGACCACAATGTTACAAAGGGGGAAGTTTGGTGACTATCCAAACTTTTTACTCATGGGAGAAAGCACATTAAGGCCCTGTCTCGAAGAAATTTTCTTCCCTCATTTAATTGATTTCCCAACCGTTAGTTGCCGGTTTTGTTTGACTTGTGTGAGACACTAGGACCCACGCAAAGGACAATCAATGGTAATAATTTTGATTTTAAGCAGAGCCAGACAACTAGATTTCATTATCTTGCAAGAAACTATTAATCAATGGGGTTAAATTCATCGATGATCACTCAACTTTAAATTTAGTGTCACTATAGCACCAAACTTCTTTTCACCATTTTCAATAATTTAAAAAGGGGTAAAACGGTAACTTTGCATTTTATATAAAAAAAATTAAAATAAAATAAAATAAAAACTTATTTAAAAAACGTTACTTAAAAAATAAAATAAAAAGTTATTTAAAAAAATGTTACTTAAAAAATAAAATAAAAAGTTATTAAAAAATGTTCCTTAATATGCTTTTAAGGTTCGTTGAATGTATAAACTTTTGAAAAGGTTGAACCCTAACCTTGAAGGCCTCCACCGCCCCACCCTTGAAGAATCGTGAAGGAGGTAAATCGTGAGATGTACCCCCATCAAGTTAGAAAACAAGAGTTTGTCCGTACACTGGTGCCCACAAAGAGTTCAATCCATATCTCAGAAATCGAACCCTCACACTGCGACTGCCAGTAAAGTTAAGACTACCTTACTCTTGTCCTTTGCACCACTGAATTATGCCCCAGATGGTAATGTATAAATCTTTGGTTGTTGCAATAAGTATGCTTGCTCCAATTTTCTATGTCCTAGTGAAGTTGAAGTGAGAAGAATAGATGATAGAAGAGGAGGAACGAGGAGCAAGAAAAGAGAATTATTATTATTTTTTAAGTCTAATTCTTCAATAATTTATTTAAAGTTCATTTTCTTTTCCTTTCTTCTCGTTTTATTTAGGTATGAAGATATATTCGTCATTTCACTACTTTTTTTTTTTTTTGAGAAATTAAACAGAATTTGATGAAAATGATAATTTTTGCAATAAAATGTTGAAATAGGGAAAAAAAAAAAACTTTTGAACTTTGCATAATAAGCTCAACATGTAGAGACATTTTGTACTAATAACTATAATTGTATCAAACAATATCAAAACTAATATTATCTAATTTAATTAAATATAATTTAAATCAAACTCTACTTTAAAAATATTATCTAAATTCTATTTCTATCTTGAATAATGTTATTTGCAGTGAAAACTACCGACAGTCGCCCTATGCAGCATACAAATGGCAGGTTTTTATTTGATGTATAAATCAAAAAAAAAATTATCATATTAGTGTATCAAATATCAAATCGCAAAGTGTATGTCACGTAGGACGACTACTGACGGTGAAGACTACAAATAGCATTACTCTTCCATCTTTATTCTAATCATGCTCTCTATCAAACAAGCTCAAGAGATGGCTCAGGAGGTGCACTGCTACCGTTGAGAACAATCATGTTACAGTCAGAGTCAACATCAACTATAACCGAATCACCTTCTTTGATTTCACGAGAAAGCATCTTCTCATCCATGCTATCCTCTAAAAGTCTTGTTACAGCTCATCTGAGTGGTCCAGCTCCATAGTTGGGTTGTCTCCTTCTTCAACGACTCTATCTCTAAATTTCACGGCCAACTGAAGTTCGACATCTTTGCTTTTCAGTCTTCGAATACCTCCCTTAGCATTAAATCAGCGATCTCCTTCACCTCCAGCTTGGTGATCTGTCGGAATACAATCATCTCATCCAATCTAATTAAAAAATTCTGGCCTAAAATATTGTTTCAGCTTGTTTGTCACCAGGCTCTTGATCCGATAGTAACTGCTATCTTTCTCATTATAGTCTATATCAAAACCAATATGACGACCTCCCTTCACAATTATTCTATTTCCTACATTTGATGTCATGATTAAAATGGTGTTCTTGGAGTCGACTGTTCTACCTTTGCCGTCAGTTAACCTCCCATCTTCAAGAATTGAATCATCATATTGAACACGTCTGTATGAGCTTTTTCAATTTCATCAAAAAGTACAACAGTGCAAGGACAGCATCGAACAGCCTCCATTAACTATCCACTTTCGGTGTAACCAACGTAACCAGGAGGTAAGCCAATGAGTTTCGAAATAGTGTCTCTCCATGAACTTGTTGGAAATTGGTTTCCAAATTAACCATAAAAATGAAAATTGGTTTAAATAAAAATTGAAAACAAAAAGTGTGACTAATGTGTCAACTTCTGCCGAATATTCGGGCTTGATTCGATGGTCAAATTATGAAAGTAAATAAGCCAACTTGTTCTACTCGTAGAATAGATGATCGTAATATATTTGAACACTAGAAACCAATTTTCGGGCAAATGAGAAATTGCGGTCCAAGTTGTAGGAAAGAAATGAAAAAATAAAATTAAAATACGTGGGGCCAGATAACCCGTCACTTAGTGACGGTTCTGTCACTCAAGCAACGATCAAGCGAAGAGCAAGCGTAAATTTTTCTGCTCGACTTTTTGGAGCATTGCTCGAGCGAAAAGCTAGCAAAAATGAAGTGTTGCATCTGCTCAAAAAGATTGCACGATTTGACACACTCCACTTCATCCACACCTTTCTTCCTCTATAAATAGGACCGTTTGGACGTACATTAGCGTATATTAACTCATTTTTTGCATTGAAATTTTGTGAGTTTGTCGATTTTTGCGATGTGAAGTGCTACTACCACAATATTAAATATTCATTGTATCTTGGAAGACAAGTGTCGTTGATAATAACATAAATTGTTAAGTAAGTCATCCATTTATACTTGCGTTATTGTGATAAATTAACACCTAAATGTATTAAGTGCCCTTATATTTTGATTTAAGTTGCAAATGGATGAATACGGTGGAGTTTAGAAGAAAAGAGCGAAAAAAGACGAAAGTAAAGTTCAGGGGCCAAGTTGCAAATAATCCAAAGAAGAGACAGGCGATAGAATGATGATTCGAGAAAGCTAGGAGTCCAGTATGTGCAATTAGAAGTCAAAAGAAGTTAAATATGACCATAATATTTTCACAAATCAAATTTCAACAGCATAAAGATTTTCCAGATTTTTAGCTAAAGATTGAGATCCACTTTTGACCTAGTAAACATTCGAATTTGGAAATAGCTACTTCTAGCAAAATTGTAGTCCTTTGTGTTAACTTTCCAACACACTTTGAATTGCCTTAATCTGACATCGGAAGAGAAAGTTATGGCCAAAATACTGAAAACGGTCGCATAGTTGATTTCTGTGGCCAAATCTTTAATTTCCTAATTCTGTTCAAACTCTTATGGTAACTTGATCTCCCACGACTTTTAAGCCCTAAATCATCCCAAAACACTAGAGAACATTCCCATACACCATTCCTTTCATCCTTGGCACAAGAAACTCCATGGAGAACTAAAAATCTTCATGAAGCCACGAAGGAAATCAATCGATTTTGGTGATTTCGACATCCCTCAATTCATGTAATCTAGCTTTTTCATTGCTAAACAATTCTAGGATTTAAATTTCCATATCTTGAATGTGTTTTGACATTGGTTTAACATTTATTAATTTTTTCAAAAATTCAGTCATGCTTTTTCTAATCGAACAATTGAAATATTTATTGAATTTCAATTTCAATTAATTAAAGTTAATTGGAGCACTTTATGTTATCGGTATCATCTTACTGTTGAGCGACAGTGAATGTCAACAGAAGGGAATATCTATACTAAGCGAAATGAAAAAATTGAAGGTATTGAAGGTGTTAGAAAGATAGTTGAGGGGTTATCACAAGAATCTAACCCATATGCTATGCACGACGATTTGGGAAAACAAGTCTCTTCAAATAAATCATCTACCGATATGCTATACCCAAACACATCCCGCGAAGAAACATGGTTGGCCTCCAATGACGATAGATGTTATGTGTGATGCTCGTATAGGGGATGCAAAACTTGCTTTTATATTTAACGGGCTTACCGGCATCAAATAATCTAGTTAAGATTAGCAATCCATGTACTATTGAAATATTATCGAATTTTTGCATCTTCCTAGCTAAGTTTGATTATAAAAATTTCAATTTGTCACTTTTCCATCGAGTAAAAACTAATACTGTCACTGAAATGAACGGAGTGACCGAACTGTGACAAAGTTCCTAGTCCAATAACCAACTGGACAAAAGAAAATGTATTATAGTGACCAGTGCAATTAACCCAAGACAAAATAAACAAACTCCCCCACGAGGAAAATATGGCTTCTTGAATGATCAATACTCAAATACTCAAATATTGGGTAAGCTATGTTTCAATTAAAATCCAGACAATTGAACTTCTTTAAAAACCTCTGGGAAGTTGCCAATACAAAATAATGGAACACAAGTACCATTTTATAAGACCCAACCAACCAAAAAAACGAAAGATATTTATTTCACAAAACAAACACAGCAGCTGCACGACAATTCTTGGTATTTCCACTTTTTTCATAATTTTGAAGCCCAATGCCAATTCTCGCAAGCTTCATGAAAAAACTAACAGAAAAGAATCTGCATTTGAAAGTAAAGACGAGTCATGCATATGTCCAACTCAGAACGTTAAATGTCAGACAAAAAGATTCTTCAGTTTTTTGAAAGCTCTTACAGCATATAAGAACAAGGAACTGCCACCCAAGACACCTGCAATGTTATTTTACTTAAGCAGCACAACCAGGCATTTTTCAATCTACCTGGACAGAAAAACCAGAAAAGAGAATGGACATTATAAATGCACAAACTTGAGAATATAGATCCTATGTGCTCGGAAGAAAAGATAGTATGATCAGCAGTTTTTATACACCTGGTCAACAAAGCCAGATAAGAGAATCGAGGATCTCACTCATAATGCTTTTTTGAGAACAATGTACTGAACCAAAAACCATGAAATTTCAACATCATAATAAACTGTTTGATTTTTTCATTTCCACTTCAATAAAAAAAGTCCCATTATTCAAATGCATTCCCATCACAGAAATTGAAATGCGATGATATCACTTGGACCAACAGTTTACCTTCCAATTTCACAAGAACTAAGTACCAAAAACAGACAATAAAGTGAACAAACAACAGAATGATTTGTAAAATATCAGTTTGTACAACTAGATTAGCTTGGCCATTTGTTATTCTTCAACATTATCATTTTACATACATAATTCAGAAGGGACGGTTGCGCAGCTGGGACTCAAAAATAGCCCTGAAGCTATTAAGATCAGTGAATAAAAGAAAGTAAAACTACACTAAGGATCCTATACCACTGGACAGGGGGAAATGTGCATAGAGATTTCTTATTATATAGATAAATCTAAAAAACCCCAAGCAAGAAATTACCATTACCTAAGTTATCTCAATATATGCGGCCCAAAGTGCTCCAGATCAAAACTGGACAACACAAAGGGCTTGGAGGAAAGCCTGCAGCACCAAAAGCACTAAGAAACTCTGCAACACCCAACAGATGGAAGGGATTTTGACTGCTAAATTTGGCTTAATTGGCTTATCCAAGCAGGTTTCACCTAACTAATTATTTCACTGGTCAAATCTCATCTCCGTATATCTGCATAGAGTACTAAAAAATCTCATTATTATGATGAGACAACTTATATTGCATTAGAAAGAAGTCAGCTGTATAGATTTTCAGAAGAAATAGGAAATTGGTGAAGTACAAAAATAATCCTCTCCTAAACATGCAAAAGAAAGATCAACTTGCCTGCGAGGATTCTTCTGCCACTGTCCAAAGTCATCATTTGTAAGCTCTGCAGCAGAAAATATTCAGCTACATAAGGGAAAAGAGAAGTGTAACAATTGCACGGGAAAAAAAGAAAAATTGAATATATCTTACCAGGCCCATGTGAGGGCTTCCCATCATTATCAACTTTAGTTGCATTGCTTTCTTTGCTGCATCAAACGAGTAAAATGTACTATTTACTTTCATATAAGTGAAAGAACAAACATCAATTCCCTACAATACAAGTGGGGTAAAAAAAATGCAGGTACTAGAAACAAAATTAAATGCAGACATACAGAGAGAAGGGAAAATACATCTAACCAAGTATTTTACAGTATCAACTGAAAAAGGTCAGCAAACAGGCGGAAAAAAAATGGATAACAAAGTGGACACAGTTCTACCAACCTTGAGGCAGCTGTTACAGAGGATGTCTGCCCAGGTGGGCGAGCATTATAGGAACCATCAAGAGAGAGATATGGTGAACCAAATGTTGTCCCTAGAGCTCCAGCAGCACCAGCTAGAACCGGTAACCTGAATGTCATTTAAAAAATTTACTTCAATGTAGAATAAAGATTATAAAAAAATTTGGTCCCATATGAAGCAGAGAGATCGAGTTTGCATAGAAGGTATGTGACACCATTTGCACTTGACGGTACAAGAATGTGTGAGGTGCGGAAGGTTGAATGGTTGTACGTAATTACCAAGTCATTTCAGAATTCCCTACACCAAGTTGTGGTTGAGCTACATATCCAGGGAACGCCATGCCAACAGCAGGAACTCCAATGCCACCAGGATGCCGGCCTCCAAATTGCATAACTGAACAATCCACCGAACAGCAATAATCATTTTTTAAGTAAAGCTGTAAAAGACATGGGCCACAAACTTGCTAGGACGTAATTTTTGTGAACTTGCAAAAAGTGTAAGAATCATAACCACTAAAGGCAATCCTAATGGAAATTAGGCTCAGAGCATGTTTAATAGAGATTTTAATCCAATTAACATCAATTTTTTGACCGTTATTTCACTATTTCAACCGTTATTTTTGAATTTTTCTCTTACAGGTATGACTCACTTTTTCTCTAACGGTCAAAAAATCAATTAACAAAATCCCTACCAAACAAGCACTTAGTGAGTGAATTGCGATGGTGACACTTTCTTTTCAAGATGCTTTCTATGGACTTGCCTGGCAAGAAAGCTGGGAAATTTTGATCACCATTACTACTGCCCACATTTCCAGGGGCTCCCATAACTTTAGCTCCACTATATAGAAAGGAGCCCCTACCGCCACCTTGAACACTGCCTTTTCCTATAGCAACCAATGCAGCCTTGGATTTACTCGAGTCTGAAGAAGATTCCAGCTCTACAGGTTCAAATGAATTTATTGCTACTGTTTTTGGTGGAGAAGTTTGCGATCCACCACCAAAACGCTGTACAAACTGCTGACCAGAAGAATGGAAAGAAGATTGAGCCCGACTTTGAACAGGATTTCTCTGAACAGCTTGTAGCTGGGTTGGTGGAGAACCCCTGTTGACTTGATTATTAGAGACAACTGGTTTATAGGCCATTTGTGCCGAGGAATTTGCCCCTCTCCCTTGATTCCGCAGAGGTAGAGGTTGAGTAGCGTTATTCGAAGAAGTAGAAGAAGAAGACGGCAGCACTTGCAGGGTGTCAGAAGGCTTCCCAGCCACTGTAGAAAGTGAACCATCAATGTAAAGCTTATTCATGTCCATAGAATCCACTATATTTCCCAGCAACATTGTGGCGGATTGTGCAATCGGTAAACTCTCACTAGTGGCAGATGATTGAACATTCCGACTAGTTCCAGTTTGGAGATCCCTTCTCTGTGAGGAAATGGTCTCTTTTATGGAAGAACCAGAGGGATAAAATGGAGGAGAAGTAATGCTCAAATTTGACGCAAACGCTTGTATCCTAGGTTGATTGGCATCAGGTTCTACTTTTGACACAGGTGCACCAGTTCTCCCAGAGCTAACATGTGAAGGTTTTTCAATTGATCTCCCTGATCTATAAGAGCAAATGGAAGGATAGATGAATTCAAGAAACCTGACTAGCCTACCCCACCCAGGGAAAAAATGAAAAAACGACCATTGGTTTATACTCACTGTTTATTTCGTGCACGAGGTCCCTCTTTGTTGTTCCTAAAAGTTGGCTGATACCTCCGAGGTCCTCGGCCCCTCACACCCTTCGGAGCAAAGCTTTGATCGTTATCACTATTCTGATTGTTATTATTGTATGCTTTGGGCCTTTGATCTTGTGCATATCCAAGGTCTGTATTTCTATTTCTAGCGCGACCTCGGTGAGGACCCCTAGAAGTCGTCCTGCGCTGGAAAATGATAGCACATATCAGGAGACATGGAAATACACACATATTAACCCTGACATCTATTCATTCTAAATACTTACTTCTTCATGATGCCTTTCCTGCATTGTCAGCTCCTCAAATTTATCATGCCCCCATTTCCAAGTATCTTTAGACTCCCATAACTTTCTCCCACCAAGAATTCGCCTGAATAAATAAAATTCGCACGAAGATCATTTTCTTGACAAGATAACAAAATATATCAATAGGCCAATAGCATAAAGGTTACAACAATGAGTCCTGATGCAATACCATAATGGGACCTAGAAATATTTCAGGACTAATTTTTTTCGTGCTTGTACATGTGCTGTTTTTGGTTGGGCTAAATGGAAGAACACCCCACACAAAACATGTAACTTGCATGGGTTCCCATAGTAGAAAAAATTCTATCCAACTTTTTTAATTAATTATTCCCAAATGTATAATTGCTATAATTGAGATTTTCCCTGAAAATAAAGAACTTTGGAGAAGATAAGGCTCGAAACTGTACCAACTACCAACTAGCAAATGTTGAGCTTGAACATGCTTGACAAATAAATACCTCCAGCACATATCTGAGGAGTGAGGAGAATCTAATAATAATCTAAAATTGCTACAATGTGTAATAGCCTAACAGGGGTGAAAAAGAAGAAGATAAGATTACATCTTGTGCATGTTTAGCAAAGCTTAAACATACTGTTTAGTATTTATCAACAAATTCGGTAAGACCCACAACTTATAAACATTACCAAACATGCTCCTAGTAAGCTTGTAGTACGGTCGGCCAAGATGTAAAATCTTCATCCCAAATATCCTATTTCAAATTTAATTCCCAAAAATCTTCATCCCAAACATCCCAAAGTTGCAACTTTTCCACAAGCTTCACCACGATGAAGGCTGGTGATACAATACTTGTGGTTTGCGCTATGTGACTTAACTCCTTTCTACATTTTTCCTGTTGTCACTGCGTTCTATTTTTTAAGCATTCTGTTAATTTAGAGTCAACAAGAGCAGAAAAAAGTTGGTCAGTTATGACTTATTCATTTGTTCGACTATTAATTTAGCCGTCAATTTGGTCTTATCACATGATCTTTACTTTGTTGATTTAATAAGCGCTACCTTGTTGATTTTTAAGTTACAGGTTGCAAACTAGATATTTACTTTGTTGAAATATATATATTTTTTTAATGGATTTCTTAATATGGTTTTTTTGATTAAGTATAATTTCACAATTTTGTTCTTTTTTGAAATATTTTACTGATTTAGATTGAAGGTATGTAGTATCCTTAAAGCACGTCAAGGCTTATGCTAGGCCTCGTAAAGCCAAAATGCCTAAAACCCTATTTAACCATTTTAAACACTGGATAATAGCTCATAAGCTCAAGTTACTTTGTGCATTAAATTTTAGGGTAACCTCAGTCATTCTTGTAATATTAAGAGTACAGGAGATGTCCTCAATCTAGAGTTTGATGGATTTTAAAACTCCATTTAAATTGAGATATCCTCAATTCAGATTTAAATATAATTCATTAAAATGTATGTATCCCCAATCTAGATTTTTAGAAATACTTATAAATTTAGGTGTCCTCAATGTAGATTTTAATAGGTAGTTTTGAAATTTAGATGTTCTCAATAACTAGTTGATTTATAAAGATTTTATTAAGTAGATAGATTATGAAGGATTTCAAGGCAAAAATATAAATACAAAAAATCTGTAACAATTTTATCCCAACCTAAAAATTTAACAACTTTTCTCTCCTCTCTCCAGATTTGCTGCCCCCTCTCTCTCTCCCCCCATCTTGAACAAAATTTTCTTCTTCTTTCTATCTCACATTTCTCTACTATGAAAAGATCATGTATGGGAACTTATCAATTGATGATAATTTATGAAAGATTACTATTTTTGTTGATTATTGAGTGTGATTTTTTATTGAACTAATTTTTTCTTATTGACGTTAAATATTGTTTACTATTTTATATATGTGCTGGAAATTATCATGGTAATTTACAGTTCCTGGTATGCATACTGGAAAAACTACGTCTTTCAAGTTCTATACCCTATTCTTTTTTCTTGGGAAAAGTTGTGTGTTTTCTATATATACCTGCACATTCTAGCCATGACATGAGGATGGTATCCCCCAATTTTTTCTTTTGTGCCTGCATGGTCAATGAGAATTCTGGAGCATGAAATTAATTGCCTTCTGGTCATGTATGTGTACATCTGTGTGTTTGTATCTCACAAGGTTGTGGCCTTTTGAACTAATTCATATTGATTACGACTTTGATTATTTAATGCTACAGATTTTTTTCCTCTCCCACTCTTGCATTTTGTTGAATTTGTTGAATATTGGGTGTGATTTTTTATTGAAGCTCTATTATAATATTCAATGTTTAACAAACAATTGAACAAGGATTCGATCATTTTCTGTGATTTATTAACGTGCATATGTGTAAGAATGAGTTGTTAAAGAAGAAGTAAAATTTTGTGGCTTATGTTAAGCATATTTATAAATTTTACACAAAATCTATAAAATTCATCGAAATCTATAAAATCCATGAAAATCTTTTAAAATCTACAAAGTAGAAATACATTCAAATCTTATGAAATCTGTTAAATTCTGTCAAATTTCACACAATCCATGAGAGTTTATAAATATAAAGAAATCTATTAAACTCTGAAATGGGGACACCCCCGTAAGGCTTATACATTTTCAGAATTCGTTCAGTTAGATCAATATTCTATGACAGACTTGAGCTAATTTTTCACTCCTAATTGTGGTGGTTTTACCTTAGAACTGTTCTAAGAAAGTAGGAGAATTTTTTAAAGACAAGAGTCTGTAAAGCTGTGAGTATCTTTCAGCTTCATTAACTCAACCCTAAGATGTTCCTCGAAATTTTTGGTCACTATTCAAATTATTTTTCTTAATCTCCTGTTACTATGAGTTGGTTAATTAAAAACACAGAAAACTGTGGGTTTTAGTCATAGAAGTGGTTCTATGTACCAATTAATAAACTCAAAGTGTTTGCATTAGTACAATGTGAACTGTATGGATAGATGAACTCGTAAATGGTTTAAAGGGTGTATCCAATATAGACTTTTAAAGACTTTTATCGACTTTGTTTTTTAAGTGATGGTCTTTTGTTGAATTCGTTGATTTTTTTTATTGACTTCTATAGATTTGCATGGATAGAGTCAGCTCAAGTCGCTTGTGGCCACCCCAGTTACACCCTTTGAGTACCATACTTTTAAATAAATTTTTAAAAGTCTAAATCGAATAGACCCCTAAGTTGAAAATATGAGTTTATATAAAACTGGAAACTAAGAGCAGATATTCTATAAATCCACAAACCAAAGAAATTTCCACCAGATATCCCTCTTTCTGCAGGCATAACTCAAATATTAATTATAACATAATTTGTAATTTGAACTTCACATGACGTGAAACCACCCAACAAGTTCACACCCATGAAAAATAATCCCAAACAGCCTAGAATTGAAATTCAACTAACTCTGGTCTAAGCATCATCAATTAGAAACAATGTCAATACCTGTTTCGCCCACCTGCATTGTCCCGGAACCTATCGTCGTGCATGTAAAATGCCCCAGCAGTGGGCACTGCATATGGCTCAATCACCTTCTTCTTCTCCTCCTCCTCCTCCTGACCATCATTAATATTATTATCATTCCTGATCTCATCTGCATCATTCTTCACGTGCCTCTCCTCCTCTTTTATATCTCCCTCAACCCCTCCTTTAATTTCCGCTGACTCTCCACCACCGCCACCGCGCTCTTCATACTCCACCTCCTCTTCTTCCTCTTCAATTTCCTCATCCGCATACTCATCCTCCTCGTAATATTCCTGCCCTTCTTCCTCCTCTAGTTCATCCTCGTAATCCGCAGCCCCACCTTTGCCATCCGATTCCAAATCGGACTCCACACTCCGTCTCGATTTCCCTCCACGCTCTTCCCCTTCCCCTATCTCCGCCTCCTCTTCATCGTCGCTCGCCTCCCTTCTCCGCAACTTCAACGAAAGCTTTGCCTCATCCGGATCGCTCTCGTACTCCTCCGCCATCGCTTCCCCAATCATAAATTAAACAAAAAAGTTGCAAACTTTTCCACAACTCACATAAATTTCACAGAGGAAAATCCAATCCTCGTAAGCCTAAGTTGTTAACTAGTTTTAATTCTGAATTTTTTGAGGCTTAGGGTAGCGAGTAGAAAACCCTAGCTTTTTCTTTTTAGTTGGATAATGTGTAATTGACGAGGAGGGAGAGAGAAATGAATGAATTATGATTTCAATGGGAGACGGAGTATTTGTCAAGGTGAAGTCTGGATTATTTTCATTTTTGGTCATTCAACGTTTACTGAAATTCCAATTTGATCACCTAACTATTATTTATTTCATCATATCAATAAACTTCAATATTGCAAAATGTAAGATGGTCGGCTTCATTTTTCAAACTAGTTTAAATATACATTCTTTCGTTAAAATAATTTTGTACGTAAATTTAAAAAAAAATTGTACATTTTAACGGTATATTTGCTAAAAATATTATTTTTATAGGATCTATTATTAAAGAATATGCTCAAAGCCTCAAATAGGGATTTATCTATTATTAAAGAATAAGCTCAAAGTCTCAAATAGGGATTTAATGTATCAAACCTATATAGACTTTAAAAACTAATAGCGAATCTGAGTGTATTAGAGCAACTTCAATACAATGTAGATAGCTAAAAACATGCAATGTGAGCACCAAAAAAAAATAATAAAAAAAAACCCATTCTCTATGTAATCTGACATTACTATTTTCAAGTTGGTGTGGCACTGGGGAAAAAACATTTTTCATCTAAATTCAAGAACTTTGTTAAACATGTTGGCTCGACAAAAATTATTACATATGTAAATTTAGCCCGTATTTGATGGTCATTATAGAGAAAAATTATATTTTGAATAACAATCTTTTTTGAGAATATGAGGTTAAGAAACAAGAAATGGTTTTAAGCTTACTTATAAAATATTTTATTGTGTGATTGTGTGGTTGAAAAAATAATATGAGAATTAAGAGGTTTACTTTGATGGGATACCAACTTATATATTTTATACATGATTTTATTGTTAATTTAAGAAAATAAAAATTAGGGTTAATTGCAACAGAAGTTCCAAACCTTTTAAACACTAACAAATTTTTTCATAACCTTTCATTTGTTGCGACTGTAATCCCAAATATTTTAAAATGTTGCATCTGAGGCCCATTTGGATGGAATCTGTCTAGTTTACCATTAGTTGATCTAAAAAAGTGATTTTAACCACATTTTACTCAATTTTAAAACAGCAAAATAGTAATTTAATATTTTCCCCACCCCATTCCCTTTTCTCTGTCCCCTCTCTCTCACTCTCTCTGCCTATCTATGTATGTTCAAATTCAACCCTTTTCCGATCAAAACAAACCTCTCAAATCTCAAACCCGTATGCAGAGTCTCCATAAATTCCACCACCAGCAGACTTTGATTATAAGAACGAAATTCATGGAAATTCCACAAGCACAGAACATTTTAGTCTAATGATCCCTCTAGTCTCAGACCTCATGGGAATGAAATGCTGGAACTCAATTGTCTAGAAACAAAAAGGCACAAAAACCCAATAGGAATTCAACAAAAAGAAGAGATGAAACATAGAGTGGATTCGAGGATGTGCCCATTTGAAAATTTGCAAAAGGGGATTTCCTTTTGAAGGCAAAGATCGAGTGAGAGAAACTGAAAGGGTATTGCGGAGGATTGACGCACGACGAACGAATTGATTCAAAGCAGTAGGGCCGTGGGGGTTGTCTTCAATTGCTAAAGTTAGCAACTAGGAAGTTGACATTTTTTGGTCCACAATCCGAGGCAATCTCCATTGCTGCATTTTTACCTAGATAACTCACAAATCAATCCATTTGTGGATTTATGTTACTCATTTTACCTAGTAAAAATAAAAATAAAATAACTTACTGGAAGTCATGGTTAAATTCTTGGTTTTTATAAAAGCCCCATTTGTGCTCGTGGAAGGGAAGACAGAGAAAGAGAGAGAGGGGGGGGGGAATGGTATGGGGGAAATATTAAATTACTATTTAGCCCTTTTAAAATTGAGTAAAATGTGGTGAAAATTAATTTTTCAGGTCAAAATCACTTTTGTATGTCAACTAACGGTAAATTGGATAGATTCCATCCAAAAGGGCATCAGATGCAACGTTTTAAAAGATTTAGGGCACGACTGTAATAAATGAAAGGATAGAGAAAATTCTGCTAATATTTAAAAGATCTGGGGACTTCTACTGCAATTATCCCTAAAATTTATCCGATCATCTGGGTTATAAATAGGATTAGTTTGGGGATCAATTTTTTGGATTTAAGAAAGTTTACCTCTAGTAACGCAACTCGTGTCAATTGTCATCAGCAAGCTATTGTCAAGTGCAGAGTACAAGTATGATTAATTCGTCAGTCGACTCCCGTCACCATCCTCTTCCTGGAGACCCTGTTGAATATTTGTTCAAAATCAATGAAATGATAATGGACTAATTGTTGGACTCAATTGTGGAATTGGTAGAATAAAAAGAAATTGAAAATTTTGATTTTTGCCTATGCGTACGCACGGGCTTATTTTTGTGTGTACGCGAGATGTGCTTTGACAAAATTAGAATTGATTTTACATCTACTATGTGTACCCACGGTTTATACTATGCGTACGCATAGTATTGAAATATAGCCGTTGGCTGATTTTTCACTTTGAAATTTGGGAGCCGTTTTGGATTAAAAGTTGTCACTTTTCATCTTGTTTTGGCATCATTTCGTAATGTATTGATTGAGGCCTATAAATAGGTGATGAATGATCAATACAAACATTATTACAAACAAGAAATACATACATTGTTCCACAATTAATCAAATTCATGCTATAGCTCATATTCATTTCTTCTTTATTGTGTTCATCAAGTTTTGGCGAAAAAATTTCTCGTGCTTTGTTATTTTCTGCATCAAGACTTGTTAAAATTTTTCAAACCATTTGCCATAACACCCTTAAGCATCTGGAAAGAAAGCAAATATAGTTTGAGGACAAAGATCTCGTGTTCAAGCCTCAAATTCATTCTTGACGTACTTCGTGATTTCTATTCATTTTGTTTCCATAATTTTGTTGTTGTTTCTTCTCCAACCCCTTATTTTCCAACAATTTCAAACTATATTTTGCGATTGAGAATTATACAATTATGGCAACCATCAAACTCATGAATCAAGATCTGGTTAGATTGGATCGTTTTGATGGGACTAACTTCACGCGGTGGCAAGACAAGTTAAAATTCCTCCTAATGGCGTTGGAGATTTTTTATATTCTTGATTCAAATTTGGCGTCTTTGCCGGAACCAACAAATGGAGAATTCGAAACGATCAAAACCGAGAGACAAAAAGGCCAAGAAGAAGAATTGATTTGCCGTGGCCACATCTTGAATGCATTGTCGGATCGTTTGTATGATCATATACCAATACAACTTCGGCGAAAGAAATCTGGAATGCATTGGAAAGTAAGTACAAGGTGGAAGAAGAAGGTACAAAGAAATTTTTGATTTCTAAGTATTTTGATTTTAAATTCTTAGAGAATATCTCTTTTCTTCCCCCAAGTGCATGAGTTGCAAGTGATTGTCAACAAATTAAAGGCGGTAAAAATTGATATACCAGAGACCTTTCAAGTGGGGACTATAATTGCCAAACTTCCCGGAACATGGAAAGGGTATCGGAAGAAGATCATGTATAGTTCCGAAGATTATTCTTTGGAACAATTGCAAAAGCATCTTCGAATCGAAGAGGAGTCGAGAATACGTAATAAAACTGAAAATTCTCATGAGGGCTTTTAAAGCAAATGCTATGGAAAAAATAAAACCGTCGGCAAAATCCAACAAAAGGAAGCCTTCTAGGAACTTTAACAAGTCCAAGAAGAAGACAAAAAGAGGTTGCTTTGTGTGTGAAAAATCTGGTCACTATGTCAAGGATTGTAGGCACTGAAAATAAAACAACTTTGAGGCCAAAGTGAATTCCATCCAAGATGACAAAATTGTGGCCACCATAAGTGAAGTAAACGCAATCAAAGGAAATGTTCCGGGTGGTGGTATGATACTTGTGCTACAGTACATGTATCATATGATAAATTTTTGTTCAAAACTTATCAAGAAGTGGATGGAGAACAAAAGATTCAAATGGGTAACGAGATGCAGTCTAAGGTGTTTGGAAAAGGAAATGTAGACATTATCTTCACTTCTGGGAAAATCGTTACTCTAACTAATGTATTACATGTTCTGGATATGAATAGGAACCTAGTTAGTGGCAATCTCTTGGAAAAATCGAGTATCAAATGTGTTTATGAGTCCGGCAAACTTGTACTATCATTTAATGAAAAATTTGTTAGAAAATGCTATTCGTGTGAAGGAATAGTCAAATTATGTACCATTGACAATGAAATGAATAAAAGTAATTTTGCTTTATGTAGTGAATTTATTTTCATTATGGCATGCTAGATTAGGTCATGTTGGTAGAAATACAATGAAACGCATGAAAAAATATGACTTGATCTCATATGATGAACATAAATACAAAATATGTGTAGAATCTAAAATGATTAAAAAATCATATCAAAGTGTTAAGAGAACTTCTAGTATTTTAGAATTAATTCATACTGATATATGTGAACTTAATGGTATGTTAACTAGAGGTGGAAATAAATATTTCATAACTTTTATAGATGATTTTTCTAGATATACTTACATTTATTTGATAAAACATAAAAGTGAAGTCTTTGATATGTTTAAAACATACAAAAATAACATTGAAAATTATTTAGGAAAGAAAATTAAAAATTTAAGGAGTGATAGAGGTGGTGGATACTTTTCCAATGATTTTAATTTGTTTTGTAAACAACATGGAATTATTCATTAATGTTCTGCACCTAGGATACCCGAACAAAACGGTTTGACTGAAAGAAAGAATAGAACATTTGTAGAAATTATAAATGCCATGCTTATTTATGCTAAGTTGCAATTTAACTTGTGGGGTGAAATTTTATTAAGTGCATGTAAAATACTTAATAGGATTCCTTTGAAATATACTAAGGTTTCTCCTTATAAATTGTGGAAAGGAAGAAAATAGAACATTGGATACTTCAAAGTGTGAGGGTGTCTTGCCTATTGCAAGAACACGAATCCTAATAGGACCAAATTGGGTCCAAAAGGCATTAAATGTGCCTTTGTTGGATATGTAAACAATAGCAAATCTTATAGATTACTAAATTTGGAGTCCAATGTGATTATCAAATCCAACGATGTAGAGTTCTTTGAGGATTCGTTATCTTCTGATAATGAATTGAGGGAAAATCTTGAAAATATTCCTAACTCAAGTGGAACACATGATGAAATATCTTCTAAAGATGTTGATGAGTCTAGTGAACCACGAAGAAGCAAGAGAACTCGAGTTGAAAAGTCTTTGGAACCGGATGAAATTGTCTATCAACTTATCTCCTTTTACTTAGTAGAGGGAAATGAGTTGAATGTTGTGAGAACAAATCATTTTGTTCTACAAGTTGAAACCAACCCTAAGACTTTTAAAGAAGCTATGGCTTCTCGTGATAGCACCTTTTGGAAAGATACAATTAAGGACGAAATGAATACGATAATATCCAATAATACTTGGGAACTTGTTGATTTACCACCGGGATCCAAGCCTATTGGATGTAAATGGGTATTTAGGAGAAAATACAATGTTGATGGATCCTTAAATACCTTCAAGGCTAGATTAGTACCCAAATGATATCGACGAAAGGAAGGAATCGACTATTTTGATACTTATGCACCGGTAGCTAGAATAACATCGATTAGGATATTATTCGCTTTGACTTCAATATATGACTTGCATGTACATCAAATGAATGTTAAGACGACATTCCTAAATGGAGATTTCGATGGGGAGGTCTATATGGAACAACTTGAAGGGTTTGCTCTACCTGGAAATGAACATAAAGTGTGCAAGTTGGTAAAATCTTTATATGGTCTAAAGCAAACACCAAAGAAATGGCATGAGAAGTTTGACTTGGCAATAATATCATTCGGGTTTAAACATAATAGCTTTGATAAATGTTTATATTCTAAAGTTTGTGATGATTATGTGACATTTATATGCTTGTATGTTGACAAAATGCTGATTATAAGTAATCACATGGATGAAATAGAATAAACAAAGAGGTTTCTTTCTTCCACATTCAAGATGAAGGATCTTGGACAAGTGGATACCATTTTAAGTTTCAAAGTCACAAAGACTAGTAGGGGTTACTATTTAAGTCAATTACATTATATTGAGAATGTGATAAATAAGTTCAAACATTTGAACATAAAAGAATGTAATACCCTGATTGATCCAAATTCAAAACTAATAAAGAATGATGGAAGGGTGATTGCTCAATTGGAATATGCAGGTGCTATAGGGAATCTTATGTATGTTGTTCAATGCACAAGACCAGATATAGCTTATGCAATAAGTGAACTTAGTAGGTTTACTAGCAATCCGAGTAATAATCATTGGAAGGCTATTGTGAGAGTTCTTGGATACTTAAAGAAAACCAAGAACCTGGGCTTACAATATACTAAATTTCCGGTGATATTGGAAGGATTTACCGATGCTAGTTGGATATCTAGCATGGGTGAAAGTAAATCCACTTCGGGTTGGGTATTCATTCTTGGAGGAGGTGCTGTTTCTTGGATAAACAAACATGTATAACACACTCGACCATGGAATCTGAATTTGTAGCTTTATTAGATACCGAAAAAGAGGCTGAGTGGCTTAAAGATCTCTTATATGAGATACCTTTGGGATCGAAGAATATCTCTTCAATACCTATCATGTGTGATAGTCAAGCCACGTTAGCAAATGCTATACAATGGAAAGTCTAGACATATGAGTCTGAGACATGACTATATAAGGAAATTAATCAAAAATGGAATAATTTCCCTAAATTATTAAGAATTTAGCGGATCCTTTAACTAAAACACTAAATATAGATTTAGTGGCGTCTACTTCGAGTAGGATGGGGTTGAAACTTCTTAACTAAAAAGGTCCACCAATGACGGCAACCCTACCTGTCATTACTCAAAAAGTAATCCACGGGTTCAAAGGGTAACAACAAGTCATTCGATATGTGGATGGTTGCAGCATTATTCAAATCCGCAATGAACCTATCCTAATTAAATAATGCTGATTGTTACTGAAGTGAAGGTTGAACTTAAAGCTCTTAATGAAGTTCGGTGCTAAAACACAAGTACCTCTAAAATTAACAAAGGTACAAGAAGAACTTCACCTAGACTAACTTCGAGGTGGTGACGCCTCAATAGAGAGTTGGAGTTTCTCTCTTAAAAGTTTGTCGAATAGGATGAGTGCAATGCCATAAAAGCGCTAAGCGAGTTGAGGAACTTGAGAACATGTGATACATATGTACGTGTTCTTACTGGTATCGTCAAATGGAATAATTAGTTCAAAGCTTCCATGCTACCTCTAATTCCGACTTTACTTTGTTTGAATTACACTATGGTTAGATTCAAATCGAAAAATTTCTAATCCTTATGCATAAGTGTCATCTTTTTGAATACGTGATCTTATTGATTTTGAACAAGTGGGGGTTGTTGAATATTTGTTCAAAATCAATGGAATGATAATGGACTAATTGTTGGACTCAATTGTGGAATTGGTAGAATCAAAAGAAATTAAAAAATAAAAAGTTTGATTTTTTCCTATGCGTACGTATATGCTTATTTTTGTGCGTACGCAAGATGTGCTTTGATAAAATTAGAATTGATTTTGCTTCTATTATACGTACGCACGGTTTATACTATGCGCACGCATATTGTTAAAATATAGCCGTTAGCTGATTTTTCAATTTGAAACTTAGGAGCCGTTTTGGATTAAAAGTTGCCACTTTTCATCTTGTTTTGACACCATTTCGTGATGTATTGATTGATGCCTATAAATAGGTGATGAATGATCAATACAAACATTATTACAAACAAGAAATACATATATTGTTTCACAATTAATCAAGTCCATGCTATAACTCATATTCATTTCTTCTTTATTGTGTTCATCAAGTTTTGACGGAAAAATTTCTCTTATTTTGTTATTTTCTGTATCAAGGCTTGTTAAAATCCTTCAAACCATTTGCCATAACATCGTTAAACATCTGGAGAGGGGACAAATATAGTTTAAGAACAACGATCCCGTGTTCAAACCTCAAATTTATTCTTGACATTCTTGACGTATTTCGTATTTTCTATTCATTTTATTTCCATAATTTTGTTGTTGTTTCTTTCGCCAACCCCTTCCAACAGATCCTCCCAATATTCAGCTGACCAGACCAACCAAACGTGCCCTCGCCGAAGCCCAGTGTCACTTCGCCGTTTTACCAGCCGCTCCCATCTGACCCTCAATCACCTGAAAACCTCCCACAACATTCGAATACGTCATCGTATAACCATACCATCGCCGCCACCGCCATTCGTGCCTCCTCCACCGCCGTCTACTTTGCATTGCCGCCGTTCTTCCCTTCCTCATCGCCGCCATCTACATACTCTGGCCCTCCTACCCTAACCTCTCTATCGTCCGCCTCCGGCTCGAGGGCCTCCAATTCCATACTCGCCCCAAAATCTCCCTCGACATCAAACTCGACCTCACCGTCAAGGTCCGGAACAGAGACTTTTACTCAATTGAATATGACTCATTAGCTGTCGCGATCGTGTACAGAGGGGATCGCCTGGGGTACGTCTCCTCGGACAACGGCTACGTCAGAGCTCGTGGGGAGTCTTATGTTAACGCCACGCTCCAGTTAGATGGAGTTGAGATTTTGTCGGACGCGATTCTGTTGCTGGAAGACCTAGCCAAGGGTTCGGTTCCGTTCGATACCGTCACAGAGATTGATGGGAAGCTTGGAGTTTTCTTCTTCGACATTCCTTTTAAGGTAAATTTTGATGGTTAAGAAATACGAAAGAATATGATCACTAATTATTTTTCAGATTAGAAGGGTTGGTATTAATGCTAGTTCTATAAAGTAGAACGGATAAGAATGATGAATGTTTCTTTACTCTTGAAGCTGCATGTGAAAGAATGGAGAAAAGCAATTGAAGGGAAATAATAGGACTGCAAAGATAGGCACTTATGGCTTTAATCAATTTGTTTGGGAAGGGATGCTAAAGGGTTGTGAATGTTGATATCAAGGCAATTTAGAAACTAGAGGGAAATGTGGTCCTTTATGAACAAATTTTCTAGAGTTTGTCTTCCATAGACATGGTTGCTTTGAAGTCGTGACAGTCGAAAACAACCAATTTAATTTGCAGCTGTGACCACAAAACTAAGCAGTAAAAACGCAGATAAAAGCAAAGGGAAACAATCCATACCATTAGATCCATAGAACAAATTTAAATTCATAAGATAATTATGGTTAGCCAAGTGTGTTTATGAGTTCATTCACTTTGGATAATAGATATGAAGCGGCACTGTGTTTGAGCTCCAACTCTAGGTGTGTGCCAAATATCATCACTAGGAGAGTTATGACAGAATTGACTTCAGTAGGGACTAGAGGCTTAGAGAAAATGGTGTGAGCGAGAATAGAGCTTCCATTGGGGAACATGTTTGGAGATGATTTATGACCGAGTTCACCTGTGAGTCAGTGATTGAGAACCTACGCATGTGAGCATAACATCTTCTGTAAGCTTTGTTTAATGTTTTGGACGATGGAATCTTATGTAGTCCTTTGTCAGAATTTTTTTTCTGCTTGCTCGCCTTTATTTTCTGTTGTAAATTTTCTGTTTCTAGTTGTTGTAAGGTATTGTTTCTTTGCACTTGTATGATTTAGAATCAAAGGTAAATACACTGTTCTACTAGAATGTCATGTTTGCAAATCTACTTACCCAAGGTATTTTCACTCATGAGATGTTCCATTTCTCCATTCTATCCCTCTGTACGCTCATGCGTTTCTTCTTTTTTTGGTATCCTGGCATCAAATCATGGACAAATCTGGAATCGTTACTTATTTAAAACTAGTGGAATTATAATATGGTGGCATGGGTATGCATCCCCCACTCCCCACCATCAGCTTCTAAGCTATTTAAGATCTTTTTTAAATGTCAATGTGCAGATCAAAATCAAATTTGTCAGTTTCTCATGGCTTCATAATTATGATCTTTACAGGCAAAAACATATGTGAAATAATTTTAAATGCACACAACCAAACAATTGATCATCAAAGCTGCCACCCTGAGGTAAAGTTCCAATCTTCTGCTAGTTTTACCTTTCTTCTGGTTGATCTGTCTTGCATGTGAATAAAAATGGAAGGAATTGGAGGTGAAGGATATGAATTCTATGTGAAATTAAGAAAGTAAAAGAAGCTCAAATCTTATTCATCATACTGTTTAGTCTTGTCCAATGCTGGCTCTTGGCCTACAATTTGCTAGAAATTGCACCATCTAAAAGCCAACCTTTCTTTACCCTACCTCCGCTCTCCCCTCCAGGTGGACAGTTGTGAAAAATATAGTGATATACACACAAATAAAATGTAACATTTTTATAGTTGGATATTGACCTGCATATCTAATTCCAATTCAGTGATGGAATATTGGACACTGCCCAAAAATTTCTAAACAGAGCTAGGAGATGAGGTTGTTCTTGCAGATTGCCAAATAGAGAACCTCGTGCTGCCCAGGTTATTGATACTTTATTTTTGGATTATTACCCATCTCTTTTCATGTATATGGGGCAAACATTTGTCTGGATGTAAATTAGTATGCATATCGTATGTATGTAAGTTATTTGGATACAAGAAATTGAGTATGAATAGATGTAAAATCTGTTATATTGTACACAGGCGTGCACACACGCGCGTACACAACCCCATCCGGTACAATGAATTTCTTGATCTTATTCTTATGGTGCACAATGAACTGAAATTAGGATCCAGGTGGAGAGATACAAATTTTCATATATATGATTTTATGCAAAAACATTACAGTGGAGGAAATTCATACAGTGGAAATATGATCTAATTTCTCCTTGTTTGCTAGGATGATGAAACATATGTAGTCTTACTAACTAGGTCTGTTTCCCGGACCTACCCACTCGCATTCTGCATGATGATATCTACACCTGAACGAACCTGGGTGGTGCGTTGGTGAACACACGCATCTTTTCATTCCTCCACCACTGCCACTGTTAGCCCCAGCTGTATTAACTGTTGCTTGCTGTCTTTCAACCTCTACCACAGCTGGTGGTGATGGTGGTATCACAGGAGAAACTACTCTCCCCCGTTGAGGACCGGCCTGGCTGTACAGACCCACCCAATATGCACTCGGGTAACACATCTCTTGTTGCAAGAAGGAATAGTTTTACATTCAACAAGAGATAATATAACCAGGGAGAATCATAGGATTATAGCCCAAGGAAAGCAAACAAAAGGATGGCATAGAAGAAACGTAGGGGTGAGGTGAGGTGGCATGACGTAGGGGTATAATTTGTAAATAAAAGCTTGGGGATATTGTTTGTTAAAAAGGTGTGGTTTGATTCTCAGAAAGGGATTGCTTTTGGACATAACCTTTTGCATATTCTGCCTTGTAAGAGAGTAATTAAGGATGTGGGTGACTGATCAAAAGAGACTTGCCACCACTTGTGAAGTGACAAGTTGAGAATTTTATTATTATTTTTTGTTTAGAAAGTTTGGAAAAGTTTAGGGCGAGAAAATTTTGAAACCCATTTTTTCTTTTTGTTTTTTCCTTTGTTCCTCTTCATTTTATTAGGGGAGGGGGTTTGTGACATTAAGGTCATGTTTGGAAGCTTAAAAAATAAAGTTTTAACCTAGAAGCAATCAGTATTTGGATAAGACTAACCGCGGTTGAGTAAGATGATCAGGGCCTCAATTGATTGGGGTTTAAAAGCGAGTTTAATCCAATTACATGTACTTTGACTGCTCAACATGTTTGGCCCAGCTTAAAAGTCGTTTCTTTTCAAGCTATTTGGATGGTATGTCAAAAGAAGACAGAAAGAAATAACCTTTAAGCTGATCCAAACATGACTCAACAAATTCTTGATGACATAGAAACGGATGGAATAATGTATAAGCCACGTCTTCCACACAAGCCAGTTATCTTTTTTGACTGATTATTGATCAAATAAACTTTGATGACTTCTTCAGTGGGCCCCTCGTTTGAATACTAGAGACTAGGGATGTAAACGAGTCGAGTCGAGTCGGCTCGCGAGCCGAAATTTTTGGCTCGGGCTTGGCTCGAGTAAATCGTAGCGTTCTTTTTTGAGCCTGAGCCGAGCCAAAGCACGGCCAAAAAAATAAAGCTCGGCCCGAGCTTTGGCTCGGGCATTTTACGAGCCGAGCTGGCTCGGTATTTTTAATTTTTTTTTTGCAATTTTTAATGAAATTTTTTTCACATGCTAATTGTTGTGTTGCAATTTGTTTAGTGTAAAAAGCAAAGAAATTGTTTAATGATATTTTTTTGAAAGAATTTAAAACTTGTATAATTTATTATTTATACAAATTACAAATTAAATAAAAGTACAACTTTCAAAATTATGTAATTTATACGAATAACAAAATAAATAAAAGTTACAAATTACAACCTTCCTTCTTTTTTCGGGTTTGGGATCGACTACAATCAACGTAGGCGGAGTTAAAATTATACACGAATAAAATATTTCATGTACAATTTTCTTGAATAAAATAAATTTAAAAAATGCATTTCTTAAAGAAAAATAATTAATTTAAAAACTTACAACATCCTATGTTAGGATATGTTGTAACTCTTCGGTCATTATAATATCAACATGTTCTTGAACACGTAATTCTATACATTCCCAATCCTTCAAGTATATCAAAGCCTCCAATATATCTTCTTTTAGTCTTGATCGTTCATCTAATAAAATTCGACCACCTAAACTGAATGTAGCCTCCGATGCTACTGTAGACACCGGAGGTGTTAGTAGATCACGTGCAATTTTTGATACAATTGAATATTGTCTTTCGTTACTTTTCCACCAATTTAAAAAGACTAAATTCTTGTAATTTGTTCGGTTGCAACACACTACGAACATCCACGCACATATACCTAGCGAACTCAGAAGGAATTTCAAGATTTGTATCACCAATATTGATCGCTCTAGATGTTGAAAAGCTAGAACTAGAACTAAATAAAGGAGCACTTGTATTGTTATCTAAATAATTTCATAAATTTTCGGAATTTGTTGAAATATTTCTTGAAAAAGAACTTTGAGAAGTAGAACTACGCTGAACTTCATTTTCAGCAGAATAATTATACATTTCATATAAAAAAGATTCTATATTCACGTGTGATAATTATATATTCAAAAAATCTGATATCCCCTTTTACAGTAGTTTTTGTGCCAATTAAATTAAGTCGAGGGTCCATTACTAAAGTTAAAAGAAATAAAGAAGGCAACTCTTCCCTATATTTACAAAATTTTAACTTCATAGAGCGGACTACATTTGCAAAAAGTGGCAAATTTCTATATTTATGAAATGCTTGTGAAATGTAGAAAAAATGTTGTAAAACAAGAGAAGATGTAGGGTAATAAACACCGCTACATTCATTTGTAGCATCGAAAAAAGGTTGTAAGAATTTTTCCACGTAAAATGTAATAGTCCATTCTCAATCTTCCAAATTATGTTCGGGTCCGAGTGTATGCCTACCATTATAATATAGTGAAATCACTTTATCGTAATTTTCACACGAATGTAACATAAGATATGTAGAGTTCCACCTATGTGTTACATCAATGGCAAATGATTTTTCCTGTAATCCATACTTTGCACACAAACTATTAAATGCTTGTTTTCTTACTGGTGACACAATAATAAAATTTATTGCTTGTCTAATTTTATCTAAAGATGAACTTGTATGTTCTAATCTAGCTCTTACAATCAAATTAATAATATAACATACACAACGTTGATAAAAAAATAAATTTCCAAATACGGGGTTAAGATCAGCAATAAATCTTTCAATAACAATTTTGTTCACTACAGTATTATCAAAAGTAAAATTTCGAACCATATCTTGTATACCATATTCCTGTATGGTATCTTTTAAAATCATGTATATGTTAGTGGCATTACGGGGAAATTCTACACATCTGAATGCAATAATTCTTTTATGTAGAAGCCACATGTGATCAATATAATGAGCCGTAGCAATAATATAACTTTTTCTATTACAACCAGTCCATAAATCAGAAGTAAACGATATAACACTATTAAAACTTTTTAGACCTTCAATAGTAATTTGTTTTCTTCTGTTATATAATTTTATGCTATCCGAACGAAGAGTATTTCTAGAATAAGAAGAATACCTGTGTTGGAGATATTTCTGCACGAGTCGGGTAAAGTGTATTGAGTCTATCATCGTAAGCGGCATCTCTACTGCAGCCATTCCTTCATGAAATATTTCCTGTGAATAGACAAAGGTGGAAAGAGTAGAATTAGAACTGCCAAACACTAGTTCGGTCTATTTCGAGTCGAGATCGGCTGGTTTCGCTTTGCAACTCCTTACTACGTGTCTATTCAAATGCGTTGTGCTCGAGCCAGGCTTCCAACTAAATTCTTTGCCACAGTAATTGCAACATGCTTTCCAAATATCTACTCCATTTTGAACACCAATTTTTTTTCGTGTCATATGTTGCCAATAGTCCAATGATTCTTTTTTTGACCTTTTTGTCTCGAGTACTTGAACTTCTTCTTCTTCAATATCCTCCAAATTAATTGGAACATTTTCACATGCATCGTAGTTAGATGGAGTACTCAAGCTACCGCCAAACTGATTAACTTCATCACTTGTGAAATCCATAATAACTAGTATAATAAAAAATACAGAATATTAGACTGTAGAGTGAAAGAAATTGAATATATTAATTGTTATATGAGAAGTGAGAAAGAAGAAATTGAAACTTGAATGATTGAATCTGAATCTATAATATAGAAATAATGCAAATTATAATCGATAGTAAAGTGATTTAAAACTTCAAAAATCATCCCGTATTTATAGATAAAAAAATCCGCGTTATTTTTCAAATTTGAATTTCAAAATCTATACGATTAAAGGTAACAGTGTAACGCTACGTAAAAAATACAGTTATAGCTGCCGTTGCTGGCAGCTGTAACCTGCAGCAGGTCAAATTTTTTTTAAATTTTTTTTTTTGGTCCTTTAATTTTCTCGGGCCAAGCATTATTGTCACTAGCTTGCTCGGGCTCGGTCACGACGACCCACGAGTCGAGCCCTGAGCCACCGAGCCTTTTTGACACCCCTACTAGAGGCATTTCATCCCTTTTTCTTTCTCCTTTTTAATTCTAGTAGAAGAATATAGATGTAAGAAGTGAGGATCATCTCCCATATATTGTGGTCAATTATATGGAGATGACATTATAATGTCAATTAAATTTGTGATTATGGAACTCACTTTATTAGTGCTATCATTTAAATTGCGATGTTGTCAGAATCGAATTGGACCGCCAATTCCATTGAAAAACCAAGAAGCGATCTTCAAACCAGTTCGGTTATGACTAAAAGTCACTTGAACTAAAAATGGCAAAATACGACCTTTAAACCAGTTCGATTATGACCAAAAATTATTTGAACTAAAAATCGGTAAAAAAATAAGATAATTATACGTGTAGTTTTAGGTCAATTTGGCATTGGTAATTGATTTTGCTTTGTTTTGAATAAAGTCATGATGGTTTGGTTCGATCATTAAAGTCTTAAATCGCTAGTTAACCGAATCGATCCAACCTATTTACATATTTACCTTTTTTAAGAAAAATCAAAATCAAAATACAAGTGTAATCACATAACTATGTCACGATTCCCTCTATTCTATGATATTTTTGGTAAATGATAGTACTGAAAATTTCTTTTTACAAGTTCATTATATTATAGTTTGTCTTTTTTCATACTTAGACAGTCAGACTACATAATGTATAATAAGGCAACAAAATTCTTAAGTTTTCTGCTAATTTGTCTCTATTAACCTGATTTTATTTATTAGTCAATATTTCTTATAATATAAAGTTATTTGTTGTAGAAGGCAGGTTTATTATGATTTACATGTGAATGACAATTGTACCTCTCTAGTCCCAGAAATTATTAATATTGTATCCCTAATTTCGTTCTATAAATATAGGGCTCTAGTAGGGGTAAACGAGGTTCGATTTGAGCCGTTTGTGTTATATTTTCAACTCAAATCATTTTATACTATTTGAAATTTTTCCAAATCAAACCAAACCATTTTATTTTTCAAACCAAACTAATCCAAACCATAATTTGTGGTATGGTTCGATTTTAATTCGCAGTTTACCTATTGACTATTGACATTATAGTAATATATTTTAACATAAGTGAACATATAAGTTTAAACGAAAGCTAATAGTGTTAAATGTTAAATTATATTCATATTTATCATGAAACCCATGAATAAATTATTTTCAAAATTGATTGCTAAAAGATGTTAATAGAACAAATACATCTTTCTTCATTTTTATTTACCTTTTTTTGTTTGACATTCATATTGTCATATAACAGTTAGTAAAAATGGAGTTATATTCTACTATTATAGTTAGGTTAAAACTCATTTCGTCTTGTTAGTAAGATATTAAATAAGTATTGAACGAGATATATTTAGATGCACAAAGATTGATAGAGTTTCGGCTTATTGGGAATTAACGAATTTCATTCTCTAACTACTTTATGAAAATAGAAGGTAATAGTACTAGTTAGGGAACTTTAAAATTTTCACACAATAAATACGATCCGTCCCTCGTTCTTTCCAAACCACAAAAAGGTTCATTAATCATCTAATCACACAAACAATTATTTTTCTATCAAACCACAATTCAAAAGTGTATAGTTAGTTCGGAAAACAACAAATAAAAGATAGAATAATGAAAAAATGGCTTGAAAGATAATCTGAGACTTACCATAATAGAAGAGAGAAAGAGGTGATTCGAGCAGAAATTAGCAGACTAACATGTAAAGGTAACGGGTGATTCGTTCAATAGTGGCAGACAAACATCAAATGTTAGAGAAATAAAAGTTTATGTTAAGGCTTCTGAAACTTTTGACGTGATTTGCTGACGTAGTTTTGTTGAATTATGATTTTAATTGTTGAAAATATATGTTTTTTTCATTTCATATGATTTTGGAATAATTTTAATTTAGTTTAAATATCGGGTGAGAACATGCGTTGTGAACTTGTTAAACCATATGTCAATAATGATGAATCTAATTTACTTTCTATAAGTATTTGAATAGGTTGGTAGTAATTTGTATTACTAAATTTGTATTTTTTTTTTTGAAAAGTGAAAACTATAAAATTTTTAAGTTAATAAAATTAATGTTAATTAAAAAAATTTAAAACAGTTCGATTCGGTTTTGTGCGATTTTTGAAAATCAAAATTTAAACCAAACCATTTTGAAATGGTTTTGTTCAGTTTGAGGAAATAACCACAGGTCCATGTGAACTCAAACCAACGATTTCAATGCAATGATTTCGATTCGGTTTGCGTTTTCACGATTTTTTTTGTGCAGCCATAGGCTCTAGTTCTTAATAAAACATAAAAGTCTATTGACTTGTCTCTATTCTGTTCTCTTTTCTTCTCTTTTCACAACACGTTATCAGCACGATAGCTCAATTTTTCAAAATTTAGTAAAGGTAGTAATTTTTTTATAAGTATAAATATTTTTATGTTTATCAAAATTAATTTGGTAGCATGTTAATTCTTTTGATGTGCATATACATCATAATCAGGTTGTTTAAACTCCTCTGCTTTTGGTCTGTATGTATATTAATTCTAATTCACGTTTGTATGTGTAAATGTAATCTGGACACATTAATTCATGCTTTTTGATTCATCCATAATCATTTTTGTCTCATATTATTCACTTATTAATTCTATTTTTTGAATCTGCCACATATTATTTCTACCTTTAATTTCTATATATGTGAAACTTACATGCATATTTAACATCTTTTGCATGTTGGCAAAAGATTTAGCTAATAAAAAATTTAGTTAATTTTGTTAACTTATATGCATGGAGATTCTTTTTCCAAATGCATGTTTGGTATTTAATTTTTCTATATAAATTCATATCATGTCTATATGATAATTAAATATTTTTAAATATTCTTCTGTAAACTTCAAATTAATGATTTATCATATTGTTACTCCAAAAGTAGCACAACATTATGATTAATATTTGAAAAGAATATTAATTATATATCTATTTATTATAAATAGTTCGTTGTTGCTCCTGAAGTAGCACAACATTATTAATATTTTGGAAGAATATTACTTGCTTATAAAGAGCATGATATTACAATTTCAATATTTTAGAAGAATATTAACTCAATGCTCCTAAAGAAACATAATTTAAGTTATATTTATTTTAAACGAATATGATGTTGATGTTTTTTAAGAAACACAACACGTTATATAAATATTCTAAAAGAATATTTCATTGTTACTGATGTACGACACAAATTTTATTATTTAGCTCGAAAGGTAGAACGAATCGTTAATATCAATATTTCATAAAAATATTGTATTTATACCCTAGAAGATTATATGTCTCGTTATATTCCTGAAAAAATCACAACTTAATATTAAAAATAAAAAATAAAATTGTGTTAGTATTCATGCAGAAACATAATGTTACTAATATATATATATATATAAATTGCTTCAAATGAATATGATATTATAATTTCCATATTCTTGAAGAATATCGATCAGTTCTATGTAAAATCACGAACTAAATTACTCTATTTATTTACGTGTTCATTCTTTTCCATACCTATTTAGATATTGATATCCTAGTTAAATTTTATTACTTTTGAAGATCATAATGATATAAGATCTAATATAAGATTATGTTATAACTCGTGAAGAGTAAATCCTTAAATAGTTATTATCAACATTTCCTCTTCACAGAATTCCACCATATGTTGTTGTGCCAGCATCTGATTCCTCAATCTTTTTTTTTCTTTTGTCATTATTCGACAGATTGCTGCTAAGGCCTCGTTTGTTTTTCATTTTTTGAAGAATGAGAATAAAAAATATAGCGATTACGAGTTTCACACAAAAGATAAAAATTCAAATTTTGTAGCTTGATGTGATTGATAATGATTATAGTTTTCATTTTAATGAGAAAAGAATGAGAAACAAACGGGAGCTATGCGTCTTCTGGTAAAATTATGACAGGTAAATTCTAACATGCAACAAATCTCAATTATTATTATTGTAAACAATAATACGTTATTGCTTCTGAAGAGCATACATAAAAATTCTCCATATTTCAGAAAAATATTGATTTATTGTTCTTGAAAAATCAATAATAAAATATAATGTGATCTTGAAATAGCATATTATAATTTTCATTAATATTCTAGTTAGATTTTATTTGCTCTCAAAAAGCATAATTACATACAATCTAACATAAATTATATTTTTATTCTTGAAGAGTAAATTCTTGTATAATTTATTGTAATAATATTTAATTGCTCCTGAAGGTTTAAATTATAATTTTCAATATTCCAAAAGAATATTGTCATATTTATGTTGAAAATGCAATAATAAAATATTGCGTCCTCTCGAAGTAGCATATATCTCCAAGAATCATACTTCATCATGTTAGTGAAAAAAAAATTACATGTTTATCCTTGGAGGAAAACATACAATTTATGTTATGTGAACTTTGATTTTTATATGATATATCATAATTAATCATGCTTTTGAGAATTAACTATGTCTTTTATTTGATTAAATAATTATTTACATTTGAAACATTGTATTGAATCAGAAGTTTAATTATTTGGCATGACCAATTGGATCATCATTGGATCAATAATGATGCGAAATTAAAAAATTCAAAATGGATATTCAATAAAGAACCAAAAGATTCTTCAATCCAATGAATTCTTATATATCATTTGTTCTTTTTATCGACAGTTAATCATTATACATAATTGGCTAAAATAAGGATTGAATTTCCTATATTTCTAAAAATTAATTAGGATGATATATTGAGCCTCGTCACCCACCACGTTGATAATCTAAACATTATTTGTATCCAATATATTTGATATATATATATATATATTAGATGATTGCATGGTGTTCACAACTTGAAGTTTGCAAAATTACTGCTCAAATTTTAAATTATTAGCATAATTTTCAAATTATATAATCAATACCGTGTCTTATTAATACTAGTAAGCATAAATCCAACATTTTCTATTTTTGTTTAGGGGATTTTACTATGCATTATGTCAATATCATAGTTCTCTCGTTATAATTAACTTACGGTTAAAGAGTCCATTAGACTCCAACAAGATATTCGTTTCGATTAAAACTCAATAAATGAGTTTACGAGTTTCAAGATTAGTTTACTCAAACGAGTTACAATCTTGCATGAGCATGTTAAGGGATATAATTTTACATTGAATAAAGATGAAAATATAGACCAACTTATAAAGTTTTGGACTACTCCTCTTAACAAGATTAACATTTCAAGATGGAACCACATTGCACTGAAATAAAAAGTAAATAATGCTGAGAATAAATACAAAGTCTAAACACTTATTCCAAATTGATGATATTTCGTAACACTGAAAAAAAACAATTGTCAATTTGATTAGATAATTCTCTCAGCATTAGGGGGATGAATTAAGAAGTTGAAAATAATGTATAAATGCATCTTCATCTAAATCCTCGCAAAATATCGTTCGAACCAAAAGTTTGAATGATAATTTATTTAGATGCCTTTATCGATCAAAGAGATAAATTCCAATTTTAAATGCTCCAATTTGAATTGAAGTACTGTGACAACAATTTATTAGCATTATATTTGATATATCTATGGCACACTTGAAGCGTGATTGTATTTGATTTTAATACAAAAATTATTCAAGCGAAAATGGAGCAATTAGCAAATATGGTCTCATTAAATAGGCATATACTTTTGATGAGTATTTAGACATAACAAATTATAAAACCCTAAAAGAGGTTCATGTACATGACGTGTTGAAAATTAAGATATCTAAATAAGCTATATCAATATGAGAAAAGAAATAGAATCGAACTATAAAAGAAAAAATTGTCGACAATATTTTGACACACGATGTACTGCATCATATTATGAATGGCGAGGAATTGAAATAAAGGCGTTGAAATATATCAATCAAAGTATTATTTGGTCAAATAAAATGGACGTAATCCTAAATTGAATTTATTAGAGAAACATGAAATTTTTGGATCTGCTATCTGAAAATTTAAAGGCATATAATTATGCGAAAAGGAAATGAGAAAAATAAATTCGTAATGTGTAATGCACGACTCTCAACATTGTGAATTTCACAAAAATTGTCGTAGATGAAATCATGAGTCTATATTATGTTATCTTAATGATACATGAAATTTGAAATACTTAATTGTCTACTCATCTGGCATGACTATTAATGTTATCCCTGAAAAATTTAATATGTCTAAAGCATAACTCAAATGATACATACTCGAAAATCATGTTTTTTAATTAAATTGCAAAGATCATTATATGGATTTAAACAATTCGGACACCTACGGTTAATCGTCTTATCGAATATTTGTTGAAAGAGGGTTATAAAAATAATAATATCTTTCTATATTTTTTCATAAAGAAAACAAATATTAGATTTGAAATTACGGCAATTTATATTGATAATTTAAAGTTATTTGGAACTCTTGAAGAACTCAATAAAACTGCTGGTTATTTGTAAAATGAATTTGAGATAAAAGATTTGGAAAAAATCAAATTTTATCTCGGATTTCAAATTGAACATTTCACAGAACGATTATTTATTCATCAATATACATTTATAGAAAAAGTCTTAAAATATTTTTACGGATAATGTACATTCATTGGCATCACATATGGTTCGTCGATCATTTGATGTGAAAAAAGGATCATTTCGTCCACTTAAAGATAGAGAAAATGTTCTTGACCCTGAAGTACTATATCTTAGTGCAATTGTAGCATTAACTTATCTTGTAAATTTCACTAGGCACGACATAATTTTTTTTGTAAATCTTCTTGCAAGATATAGCTCAACACTAAGGGCCCGTTTGGTAGGGATTTTGAGAATTGATTTTTTGACCGTTAGAAGAAAAGTGGGGTCCACATGTGAGAGAAGAAGACAAAAATTACAGCTTGAATAGTAAAATAACGGTCAAAAAATCAATTTTTTGAGGCAAAAAATCCCTACCAAACGGGGCTTAACTTAAAAACATTGAAATGATGTTAAACATATTTTTCTTTACTTAAAAAGTATATTAATTTGAAATTATTTTATTCTCAAAAGTCAGGATTTATTTTAGTGAGATATGCACGGGTTATTTATCTGACCCACCAGGGGCGGACCCAGACAGTTTGAACCGTGGGGTAAAAAATGAAATTTTTTTCAAACGTGACATTAACGAAAATAAGACCATATGTTATTAAAATAGGATTTGGGTTTGCCCATTGTGCTAGGGAAATTAATTAAGCTGGTTCACTACTTTGACAAAAAGTCACGTTTTAAGCAAAAACTAAAAAATCAAAAAAACTGTGAGGTCATTTGACCCACATGACCCTATGTGGGTAAGCCAATGTGATCCACATAAAGCTAAATCACAAACAATATATGTGTTTATATGTAGAGGAACAACTATATCATGGATATTTGTAAAGCATTCTTTAATAGCTACATCTTCAGATCATTTTGAAATTATTTCAATCCATAAAGCAGGCAAAAAATGTATATGGTTGAAAAACATGATCCACCATATCCAAGTTGTGGGTTAACTTCCACAAAAGAAATCCAACAATTTTGTATGAAGACAACTTATAGGATGCTATATCAAAGGTTACAGGACGAAGCAAATTTCTTCAAAATTCTTTCATACACATGAGTTTCAAAAGAATGACGACATCGATATTCAATAAATTCGGTCAAGTGACAATGTGATCGTTTTATTCACAAAAGCACCGCCAACATCTACATTCAAGAAATTAGTTCATCAAATTGAAATGCATAGACTCAAAGATTTCAAGTGATCAATATCAAGGGGAGTAGTTGTACTATTTTTCTTTGCTTAGGTTTTATCCCACTTTTTCCGAGCAAAATTTTAATGAGACAACATTCATTTTTAATACTTCAAAATAATTATACTCATTTTCCATCGTTTTGATTTTTTTTTTCATTGGGTTTTTATCAAAAAAGGTGTTAACGAAACAAATATTCTGTAATGTGTCATTCAAGGAGAAATGTTGTAAAATGCAAGTTTATTAAGGTATACATGTGAATGTCAATTGTACATTTGCAGCTCGAAAAATTATTATTGTTGTCTCCTTGATTGTGTTCTATAAATACATGAATCTGATTTTTAATAAAATACAAACAAATCTATTGACTCTCTCTGTTCTCTTCTCTTTTCTTCTCTTTTTACCACATTATTTAGTTATTTTAGTTCTTATAGTCTAATTGGACCCAAAACTAAAACAAATTTAAATAATAATAATAATAAAGAATCAATTTTGACTAAAAATTGAAACCAACTAATTTGATTTTGATTTAAAAGTTAGAATTAGTTAATTTGAATTGAAATTCACCAAAATCGACTAATTCGATTTTGATTTAAAAGTTAGAGTTAGTTAATTTAATTGAAATTCATCCAAATGTCTAATTTGATTGATTTCGAGTTGAAGTCGAAAATAACCCAAACCATTAGGTCCAATGACTAAATGAGGCCCAAAAGTAGCTGTTCAACGTTTGCTAGCCATCTTTTGTAATTGCCTTCTTACCTTTCTTTTTAATCATCGTCCGATGTGGGATTGTTGATCCTTCAAGTTAAACATTTTCAAGTTTAATATGTCGGGATTAAATTTAGACCAATGTAAATCTATTTGAAAAAATTGTATGATAAAATTTTTAAAGCCAAAAAAAATTAAATTTCAATATTTGATTTCTTTTTTCATTTCACCTCTATCTTAAGTCTTACTTGTTTAATTTTACTTTTATGTCACACTAAAATGATATAAGAATCATTTGTTGAAGATTTTGCTACATTTATTGTCTCGTTTTCTATTGATATTAAAAGTGGGCATAATGAAAATTAAATGTAGAAAAGTATATAAATGCTTTTCATCTCTATACATTAATTAATTTGAAAATTAACTTATTTTTCTAGTAGGTACATGTGCGTCCGTGCGCACGCGCTCGCGCGTGTATTGTTTTTATTACAATCGGTTCAATCTCGGTTCTGCCCAATTCGACTTTTTGATCCTTAACTCTTTTGGTTTTACAAGTCCATGATCAGGTTGATTTTGAAAACATTGTTAAATTGTACGCTTTTTTAAATAATATAATAAAACCAGACCCTAATGTGTAAATTCACGACAATCTTTATGAATAATCATAAAATGGACCAAAAATCTAGAAAAGGTTAATAACCTATTGGGCTAGACCGTATTCGGGTCACTTTGTTGATGATGTGAACTAATAGCACTTTCTTTGGTGGAAAACAAAAAATTGTTTTACATTAAAATGAGAGTATTGAAATTTTTTGGAAAATTTGACTTATACATAATGCGATATCCATATTGATATCCACCCCCTTACATGAAGAGGAATCAACTTCAGATAAATTCTATTTTATTCGAAATGAGTGCCCCCTTCGTGTGAAAGGGATAGATACCGCTATGAACACCTTGATGTTAGTGTAGCATAATCAAAACAAATTGAGAAGTTGGAATAAAAAGGAAAAAGAAAGAAACAAGAGAATCAAGACATATATTTTCTTCTCTAACTCCATTGGCGAGTAAAAATATGAAAAATTTTATTATTATACCAAATATTATAGGGATGGCAATGTACCACCGAGCTAGTTCAAGCACAAGTGAGCTCACGAGCTTGAGTTTCTTTTTAATTTTTTACTTTTTGTTCACATTTTTTTTATAAGCCAAGCTCAAGGGCTCGTGAGCTTTAAGCTCGTGGGTCGGCTCAGGCTCAAGCTCATTTCGGCTAGAAACGAGGCCAAGCATCCATGGGCTGAGCTTCGACTAGCTGAGCCAATAAGCTACTCGACTCTTTTGCCACCTCTACAAAATATTCAGTTGATTTAAATACCTTATGTTACTGGCAATTCAATCTTGAGTAAATAGTAACTGGAAATTATGTTAGTGAAGAAAGTGAGGGCAGAGGAAAAAAAGAGAGTGAAAATAGGAATATTAATGGTACTGGGAGACTTTTGGTGTTCATAAAGATTAAAGATAGAGAATAAGGGGTCATTTATGCCATATTATTTATTACTACTACTATTACTACTAATAAGAACAGGCGTTGCACGTCTTATGTATCGAATGAATAATGCGCGTAATATTTTTGATGTATTAACATTCTTTTTTTAAAGTAGTTGAGGTATTTAATATTGTCAAAGACAAAATTAAAATTGTAAAGAATAATTTTTTTTTTTAATTTTTTTGTGTAATATGGAATTATGTATATAATGTGAGAATGTTGAATAAGGATTGATTGCTTTTATTTTTTCGTTTCGAAATCTGTATATTTTTTCTTTCTCAAGCATTGTAAAAATATCTCTTGAAGTTTTCTTGTCACATCAACAATGAGAAATTTCTTCCCACTGGGAGGTGGAGATCAGGCTTGATACATCGATACCTAGTTTCAATTTTGTGTTTGTGAATACGTTTTAGACACTACTTTAGAATTAGGTATGGTAGAACTGTAGAAGTGGAACAAATAAAACTAATGTAACAAATAAAAATTATTTTTTTTCCTCTTCGAACCTACGTCATGAAACCCCCAAGCCTAGATCTGGCATATAGATGTCCTACCAAAAGATGGCTCCACAAATTCATAAATATGAATAAAAAAGTAATACAATTTTGCATGAATATGCTGAGACAATAAAATAATCGAGCTACCACGTGCTTATGATGCCACAAACGGATGTATATATATACAATTAAAATAATTCGTGGTAATAGATAAATTTAAAATAGAAATTTCAGATAATTAAATCCATGGTATTAGAGATTAAATTGAAATGCGAATAAAGCTTAACAAATCGGCAAAAAAAAAAAAAAAAAAAAATTCCAACACTCGCCAACTTATAAGTTGCTTATATTTATCATTTAGATGGACAATAATAAAAAATTTAAAAAATAAAAATAGAGAGAAAAAAGAACTACGCTATCATTTTAGTATAATAAAAATTTTTGGTAAAGATCAAAACAACCATTTTTTTTTTTTAGAATTTGTCTCATGCAAATTGACTTCTGTAAAATTCCAATGTCCAACATGAATATATTCACGTATATAAGTATTATTTAGGCTATTTTCAAGTTTTGAAAAATTATAACCCACAACATATTGCTTTCATCGACAACAGTTGTTAATTTTAGCTCACATAAAATTATTTTCATTGACAACAATTCTAAAATGAGAAGGGTTGATTTTTATAGTTAACATAATCTTAATTATATTTATTACAAAATGTATGTACTAACACAAAGCAGCTCTACATCACCCTCTCATTTATATACATTGATGTTCAATTTTGTAACATCGATTAAATAATAACCAAATGGATGGATTATAATGTAACTCATGAAAATTAATAAGGACATTGTTAATGAAAAATAAAAACTACTTTGTTAATGAAAAATAAAAACTCAATGGATGAATTATAATATAAATCATGAAGATTAATGAGGTTTTTATTGATGAAAAAAATAAAAAATTGCTTTGTTGATAGAAAATAAAAATTGTACGAACAAAATATTCAATTGAATGATAAGTCACTAATTTTTCGTTGATTTATTTTTATTTTTTTAATAATTGAATATCAATTTTACTCTTTATATTAATTCTAACCCAAATAATAAATATCAATTAAATATTTCACCACTTATATTAATTTTAAATCAAATGATAAATATTAATTAAATTGGTAATAAGGGCTTTGTTAATGAAAATTAAAAATTGTAAAGAAAAAAATCAATAGAATGTTATTCATTGAATTTTCGTGTGTTATTTTTTTTTATTCATTGAATGTCCTCATTAATATATTAATGCAATCTTTAAAATATTTATAATCTCAATTAAATAATAATAACTTAACTTAATGGATGACTTATAATGTAAAGTATAAAGATCAAAAATTGCTCTGTTGATGAAAAATAAAAACTCATTGCATAAATTATAATGTAAATCATGAAAATTAATAAGGGTTTTGTCGATGAAAAATAAAAATTGATTCGTTGGTGGAAAATAAAAATTGTGAACAAAATGGTCAATTGAATGGTAAGTCACTGATTTTTTTTCTTTTTTCGATATAATTGAATGTTAGTTTCACTCCTTTTATTAATTCCAATCTAAAATGATAAATATCAACTAAATATTTCACTCATTATACTATATTAATTTTAAATCAAATGATAAATACAAATTAAATTGGTATTCAAATTATGGTGGTATAGTGGGCATATAGTTAAATATATAGGGGTAAAATTAGTATTTAAAAGTTTCACCACCATCCCCACTTTTAATATATTAATAGATTTTTATTATTTTATCGCATTGACTATTTTAATAAATTTTAAAAAAGTGGAACTAACAAATTTTGGTGTTCGTTATAACACATCTTTCCAAGGTAGGCTAATTAACATTCCACCATAATTTTTATTCGTTGCAACACATTTTAATTATACTTGAAGTCCTTTATTTAATCATATAAAACTTACGTCTCTAACATTTTTCTCGTCAAATTATTATCTTCACCCTTTAATTACTCAGCGCATCTATTCTTTGAAAATGATTTATGTCAAATATTATGTTTGTATGCTTTGAATCGAGGAAATAAAACACTGTGACAATTTTGCATTTATCGTTTTTTGAATATGATGAGAATATAACTCGTTTTACGTCACCCTAACTAATTTTTGGATGAAAATCATTCTTGAAGGCGAGATGTGCTAATTAATAAAATGTTGGAAAATAAAAATCCATAGAAAAAGTAAAATAAAAATAAAAATAAGGGATTTAATTAGACAATATCAATGACCTTAATTATAATAAAAATGTGGTGTGATTAATAAAAATGTGATGTAAATATAATTAGGGACGAGTAAACCATTCACAAGGGAAATTAAGAAATTTCAATTACGGGGTCAATTTGATATATAATTAGTGAAGAGTATGATGATAAATACCGATATTAAATAATATGCAAATCAACTATTCAAAGGGGTACTTATAATATGAGTTGTTTCGAACAATCAAGTTGCATCTTACTCCATCACAAATTAATTCTAGTCGACTTTTAGTCCTATGAACGTGCGTTGTATGATTAGATAGATCTCATCTACTGGAAGGTCAAAATTGTAAAATCAAATCCAAGTTAAATGAGTTAGGTGCTCAATAATTAGATTAATAATTATATTGGTACCACACTCTAGGGTTAATTGCGATGAAAAATTTCAATCTTTGCTCCTTTTTTGCACTAATATCTGCAACACGTTTCGGCGAACATTCTTATCTTCAACATATTATAAATTAGCATATTTTTCACCGTACATTTTGGTCAGAACTTCTAAATATGCCCTTTGAGCACATTCTTTACATTTTTCGAACATTAATTTTCCATTTTTTTTCATTGTTATATATTGTGATTGCATGATGACAAGGCAACAAGGTACGATCTTGACAAAAACACTTAAAAGGTAACAAAAGAAAGGGCAGTGAGACTTTGTCAACCGATCAAATCTTCTATAAATGGTCGTATCTCTTATGAAAATATGTCTCAGTCCAATTTAATGGACAATAGCCCAATTGTAAAATTGGCCAATGAAGGGCAATTTGACAATTAGATGGAGATTTGGATAGTTTTCGTCATTGAGAAGTGGTTAAAGGTCGGGACAAACTTGCCGTTACGACAAGAAGTAGGGACTATAATGCAACTTTACAAAAATATAATCATACTTGAACCAAATGACAAGTTTGCCCCTCAAAATTGAAAAAAGTCACATGTCCATTATTGGTCCATTGTGCACACTTGTTCACAAGCAAAAAGTATTGACTGAGAAGTGTACAAATTCAGATACAGATATATCATAATCTACCTATAATTAGTCCATCCATGCATTTATTCTCCTTCTCTATAAAACACCTACCCCAACTCCTTATATCCCCACACAGAAATTCACAACACCACTGGTTTTCTCTTCACAATGGGTGCTGGAAAATGGTGCTGCTGCTGCAACGACGTCCTATGGGGTGGTCGACTCGACTCCTTTGAGCGATTCACACCGTATGATTTGTCGGTAAACAACTCGAAAGCTCCCATTTGGACAATGTTATGGAGGAAGATCAAGAAAGAGAAGAGAAGAAAGTTCAGTTGCTCAAATTCAATGAGATTCACTTATGATCCATATTCTTATGCACAAAATTTTGATCAGGGCTTAATGTGGGCAAATCACGATGAACTTTCTCGATCTTTTTCGGCTCGTTTCGCTGTTCCATCAAGAATCTTTGAGAAGAATGAATTAATGATTTGATTATCATAAGCTAATAATAATCCATCATTTGGTGTCTTCTTCTTTCTTGTATCGACTTTGTTAGATCTTTTTTTGGAGTGTAGCTACAAATTGAACGAAGTCGTGTAAACAATTTGTGAAGTCGAACCGAAATTTATGGCTAAATTAATCTGTTATACTGCGTTGTTCTTTTGTTGTGCTCATTTTATTTGCAAGAAATGGAAGATGCTTTACAGATTTCATTTTCTTGACAGGTATGATGCCTTGGAGATTATTCCTACTCTATCTTTTGTTGACTTTTCTGCATTGATGTTGAAGTAACTCGTAAATGGCAATGATAATCCAGCAAGGATCCCTTTTTATGTATTTTTAAATAAAAGAAAAAATATCATAAGCTGTAAGTGATACGAATAATATGAAGGAGATATTCGATACAATGAATTAGACAGCATAACAAAGTTTGTTGCATTTTTCCCTTTTGTTTAGTCTAATATATGAGAAAACTCGATTACTAAAGAAATGGAATCCAAAATCATTTCTTTATTTGTGTAATACTTTTTCCAACTAAATAGGTACATAAATGCTAGCTATTGTACAAGAAAATGTAGAGTTAGGTGGTTGAAAATGGAGGTTTTTTTTCACTACCAACTAATAATGTTAGAATTATACCAATTCTGTTTATAGATTTGATTATAAACTCAAATAGGATTATAATATGTCAATTCAGTAACATTAAAAATATTTGTTCTGTATTATTTATTTGTTGGGTAGGAGGGATAAATTCTTATTTCCTTTGCCATAGATAAATTTAAATCTACTCTACACACCTAAATTCTCCATTAAATAATCATTAATTAATTTATTGTTGATGCCAGCAATACGTAGAGTGTGTTTGATTGGCGTGGAAAATATCACCTAGAAAAGAAAATGTTTTCCATCTTTTGTGGAAAATAAAAACCACATTTATCCAAGGAAAATGTTTTCCTTAAAAACAAGTAAAATTATGCATATTTTCAAAAGTTGGAAAATGTTTTTCATGGAAAAAAATAGCAATCAAACACTTTAAGTAGGAATTTGGGTTGAAAACTGATATTTTCCATGAAAAATAAATGTAATCAAGTGATAAATAATCAATTATTTTTCAAGCTTGTGTGCATGAAAGTCTTATTATCTGATAGCATCGAAAAGAAATTTATTATTTTTTCTTAATTCGATTTAATTCAATGTATCGAACGTGACTTCCCTATATTCTCTTTTACCCGTTTCTTATAATAGGGTCAAAGCTTGACTATATACAAATAAAATGGAATCCTATGTACGTATTAATTGAACCTAGCAGGCTTATCTATTTTATAATTGAATTGAGGGGACAAATTCTGGTGCTACAGTTGAGAATAGGCATGACAAAGTGGGTTAAAAAAAACTTTAAAATAATGGATGCAGAAGAGGAATAATTTAAACAGCATGTGTTCTTGAGAAATTCTCATCACCATTAATGCCCGTTTTCTTAGCTACTTGGATAAAGGCCCATTCTATATAAATTTTATTTTTTTGCGAGGTCAACACTTTTTTTTTTTTTTTTTAATGGAAATCTGGCTTTTCTCAACTATTTTTAATCTCAATTTTTGGTCAAAGAGGACTTGGATGTGTAGACAAACATATCAAACTTATATTTGCTAATTCAATCTGTTCATGGTCAGCGATTATAGTAATCATTTTGTGTGTCAACTTGTTATTAGAGGAATTAATTTTCTAGAATTTTTCTTAAACAATAAGCTAATTTCAATAATAAGTTATCTTTTATAGTGACTACTATAATTGTAGGCTATAAATAGCATTACACGGTTTATCGATAGTGGGAATTAACAAAATCTATTCAATGACTAATATTGAAGTCGTCCAAATTTTTATAATTTCAAAATTATGAATCTTTTGCAAGCACCATAAAATTTTTATGAACTTTTATGACCAACATGGATATTTATGACAAATGACCTGAACAAGAACAAGATGAGAACAGGATACTAGGATAGGAGAAAAATCCATATTCATCGTTTTGTTTAATTATTCTATTTATTTTATTCTTTACTTTTTAAATAAGATTTAAATTGAAAATCATATATATATAATTCAAGATTCAAAAAATTTGAGACAAGAACCATATTCTCCATCCTTGCTCCATTTACCATTCGAGGTGGGAAATTTTAACATCCTCTAAAATATTCCTCTATTTTTTAAGAACATATTTTATCATTTGAAGAGCATTTATAAAATTATAGAGTTAAAATTTTAAAATACTCCAATAAGCTATTTATATTTAACACTTAATTTTACTACTCATAAAAAAATAATTATCATTTTCCTTTATATTTTATTTTAACTAACTTTCCTTTAAAGTATTTTTTTATTTTTCTACATTGAAAATTGAAACGCTTTGAATGCATTTAATCATAGAGAATGAGTTTGACTCTCCTTTTTAAATTAAAATATTAATTTAAAGAATCTTTTAGAACATAATTTTAAAGGTTGACACTTTAAAAAAGAGAATGCTCTACGATAATGCAAGGGTGATGAAAACTAACTGCCGGAACCGACAATGTACATAATTCAAAAGCAGGATTGCTTTGTACAATCTAAAAATTGAACTTTTAGCAAGCAACATAAAAATTTAAAGACCAACCAGGATCTTAACCCGTTTATTGCTTATGTACCATCGTCTATGAGAACTTCAAAAGGTTGATTGAGTTAAATGTATTTTGTCGTTGATGTTTATTATGACGTATTTGTAATTATTTTTCATAACATAATATATAGCTAATTTCGACTAAATAAGTTCTAAAATAATAACGTAACATTATAGCAAATCAGCAATAGCAACACTAAAAAGTTATCATCTTCGTTATCAAATACTATCAAGAATACAAGTTAAAAAGAGTTCCTATTTCTTAATTTATTCAAGTGGGTGAAATAACTGCTAAGAACCTCTTCAATGGCAATTAGGCTTAATATACAGGATTTATGAAATACATCACAATCTAATATTGTTTCTTGTTTGAAACAATGATACAATCTGAAAAACATTCTATCGATGTAAAATAACTTTTACAATGAAGAGATGGGCGTATAAGCACAATACCTGAACTCTGCTTTGTGAACGGAATTGAAATTTTGCATCTCAAATTCTTGCTCGTTCACCCGTGGCAGCTCGAACTCCATCTTTAGTACCAGGTAGGCTGCAGAGACCACTGCACGATGGGTGTTAACTTCAATTTATGCATTTTTCTACTGAAAATTAAGAGCATGTTTGGATATATCCACTACAATAGAAAAGATTTTAACTTCTTTAGTGCAACAAACACACAGTAAGATTATACAATACTGCTATGGAACAGCACGTACCATGCTACTTGAATCCCCTTTGCAGATAAATAGTGCAATAAAACTGAACTTTATCCATCACGGATAGACAAATTATAATTCTCTTGGAACGTTGTTGTCAGGTACTCTGCAAATGAAGACAGGGTGTAACAAAGTTATGTAGTTTAGCATTATAGGTACTTCAGATTGTAAGTTAGTTAGAGAATTTTATAGAATACTAGTCGGTTATTCATCTGAGCTCTCAAGAACATCTGAAATTGAGTACTAGTGAACCAAAAGATAAGTCGTCATCTTTCCCTTTCATTCCCCTTTCAGTTTTCTTTCACTATATTAATTCCCCAGTCATTGATAAGATTCTACGACCAGATGTTTAAGGGTTATTTTCTCCTGGATACTCGTCCATTAGAACTTCTGTTTGATGAACAGTAAAAATTGATACTCAAAAACAAGAGCAGCCATGCATACAGCAATACTTACTATCAGAAAAAAGCATGTTCTATGAAGAACATCACGACTAAAGCGGTCTAACTAGAGTGACATGATCTTAATAGAACGGATTAGAAGATTGAGGGATAGATCAAAACTAGGCCTCTTGTGGTTGCTGAGTATCTAGTTGTAGATGTGTACATCAGATATCAAGTGGAGTGGTGAAAAGGAAATCATGTTGCCAACGCCACCTTTATACGGGATAAGGTTAGTTTTATGTTAATAATTAGAACATGGAATTACAATAAATTTTGCCCGAGGCAGTCATTGCTTCATCGGGTGATTTTTTCCTGCATGATTGCTATTTAATTTTTAAGAGAGAAGCTAGTATTTACACATAGCCAGAAAAGGAACAACCACCATTTATCTTATCAGAATTTTATTTATAATCAATTATTAAACTCAAGGAGTTTTCATAATAGGAGAGAAATGTGAACATAAAATGTCTATTCACTTGGTAGACAAGTTCCTTACTGTGCTTCATGATTAGCCAACAAGTATCGCTCATAGAAAGACTTATATTTCGCGGGAACATAATCCTTGAATCTGTCAACAACGAAAAAGAAAAATTTAGTGAGTGAGATCTTTCTCAAGGAGATGGAGATTTGTTTGTATAATGAGTTGACACAAAAAAGTATCCACCTTCATTCTATCCATATCATTACAAACTTTTGGAGACTATTGGCCATCATACCAAACAACTCCCCCCCTCCCCCCACCTACCCACACACACACACACACAGAACAACAACAAAAAAATGTAAAACCCAGAACGAGAGAGACTGAAGGAATCCGAACAAAACAACTGCATATCTATCAATGTGGTTAATCTCTCTTAGGTGACCAATTAAGTTGTTTTTATTAAACACTGAACGGATTCAATCAATGTAGATAGCTAGACTTATCAATGTAATCATTACAATAATAGGAAAATAAGGTAAAATTTGCATGATATTACAAAAAGTAACTATTCTAGTATCTTGCTCGTGCAATGCTGACTGCCTAGGAACTGAATATAACTGGGGAGAACTAGCAAGTTGTGATGAAAGCATGACTGTATACATAACAAAAATGTAGCAATAAGGAAATTGTCACTTGTTAACTCCATACCCGTACAGTAGTGAGTGCCTGTCTGGAAGAGAGAATAATTTTGCAATAGATTGCAAAACATGGCGTATTTTCATTGCGTTAGATTTTAGCGCCTTCATAAAGCCCACAAATTCTTTATATTCTGCATCAGTGAGTTTTTCGCGGACCTGTAAGTCATGCAGTTTTAGAGATCTCAATTTCCAGCAAAAGAGCCAAATATTGAGAGAATTGAGTTATTACAATAAAAACAATAAAAGTTTTGGGCCAAGCCATCAAGGTTTGCCTAAAATGACATTTGTTCACATCAATAATTTCCAGCTTCATATACGTAAACTGTTTCAGAATTTGATGAAGCTGTAAGTATCCATTATTAACTTTTCAAACTAAACAACACTGATTATTATGACAGACACCCGAATGACATCACTAGGGTCATTAATGCAGACATCAATGTAAATATGTAATAGAATGTTCCAAGAATGTAGCACTTATTGATCATATTTAACTTTGTGGGAGAAGAGAGAACACGGAAGCTCAAATCACTCTGTTGGAACCCACAAAAAGGGAGTTTATGTATTGAACTCACTGCGCTCTTTGATTTTCTTGAAAGATTCTAATTGATAGATTGTCTCACATTTTTCATTTCTTTGAATCATGAAAACTTTTCTCATTTTCCTGCCGGCATATAATAGACGATGGGAAGGGGCAACATTTTAAAAAAATTTCTAGAACTTTTTCAATATACATATATATTACACATTTTAGTTTTTTGAGATGAATGTTTGTATAGCTTAGTGGTAAAGGTTACAGCTCGTGGCTGCAAACAACGGGTTCGAAAATCCTGGCTCCTCCACTGGTGTAATGTATTAGACATTGACACCTTTAATAATTTCTTTGCTGCATAGTCCTATGATAAAGAAAATCAATGTACTTGTGCAAATCAATTGCACGAGTAATCAGGACGGGTTAAATACAATTCTGTAGTGAGTTTACACAAACCACATAGAAATAGAACGGTGAAAGGATCAAAGCACTTCACCTGGACCAGAAAAGCTGATCCTCTCTCCTCCACAGCATTGCAAGTAGCTTGAGGATTCTGAGAGCTACCAGTCCTAGAAAATTGTGGACAATTCTGTTCTGCTGAATAAGTAGAATCCCCATCAGACTTCTTATAAAGTTGGGTCTGATCCGGTCCTTCTATAAGTAATTTACGCTTCTTCAAAGCATAAAGTGCTAGCAGTTCATTATCTTTATCATCCAACGATACTTCAGGGGTCAATTTAACTATTTTCTGCTTGTTAGATTGTGTGCTATTCAGTCCAGTGGTTAAAAAATTCTTATCCAAATGTTTCAAATTAGTCGAACGCTTCAAAGCTGAATCCTGAATAAGCTTGTCTGACATTAAAGACGAGCGATTGGCAGGAAGTATTTCCCTTAGCTGGTTAGATAAGTTGCCTCCTTTGACTTGGCAGGAAGAGGCCATAGATTCCAAAGAACAAGTTGCAGCCGTGGATGTGGTCTGAGGACATAATCACAGAAAGAAAATAAAGATTTACCAAGTTAGTTGATTATCATTATGATAAGAAAGAAGTATCAATGACCAATTAAAATTTACCATGGGAGCAAGATGCTTTTCAAGGTGAAGTTTGTTCAAAAGTTGGGAGCTTTTTGACCTATTTATAGTTTCTGCAGATGACAAAGTATTGTTCACAATTCTCATTAAATATAAAATATCAAGAAAAACAATGTAAAATATATATTATTATAAAGGGATCTATTTTACCAAATAATATAAAAAATTTACATGAGAAATCTAGGGGCCTATTCCAAACACACAAATATACACACTCCAATTTTTATTTGGAATTGGCATAATAGGCAAGTTGGACTTTGCTTTTTTCCTTAAAAGTTATTTCACATTCAGGGTCCGTTAAGAACATACGTTGAATGAACTTATAATAACCAATCATAAGAATCTATTTAGCTTGTGCTGGAGGAGCTATAGAATGTATGGGGGCACAACTCAGTAAAGCTATAGAAATCAAATATCCATAAAATATAAGATCACAGAATCTCGAGTCCACCTTTACAAATAATCTTTAGATGCCCATGCAATAGCAACTAGGTAGAATATCAAAAGGAGACACAATTGGAGCATTTTCAGGATCTCAAGTCCACCTTTACAAAGCAAAAGCAACCAGGTAGAATATCAAAAGGAGACACAATTGGAGCATTTTCAGGAAGATATTGCCATGTCACATACAAAAAGGACCATGAAATATGAACTGATGCAATCATCCATCTCAGCTTTTTATCGAATAGCCATTTGACCTAAGCTTCCTGCAAGAATGACTCATGAGATTTTATCACCTTTCCATTTTTCACATCTATCTTTGAACATTCCCGAAGATTAGTTAGAAACTATGATCTCCTTCATGCTTGAGCTTTTGTTACCAAAATATAAGGTTCCTATTTAGCTTTCCCAATTCACAAAAAAAAAAAAATATGATCTAAAGATTAACAGTCTTTCAACAGCAAATTTGGTTTGTGTCAGATGGTTTGCATATTCAATTCATATTAAACTTGCAAAGAGGTTCTTTCCAAAGATTATGCTAAAATATCCATATGTCCATTTTCCTTCTTTCGATAGATGGGTCAATATATAGGTACATTAACTATTTACAGACACGAAATTTCAGTTCATTAAAACAAAAGTTAAGGCAGCCATTTATTACAGTATAATCATATGAAAACACCTATATACAGTTACAGGCACGCTTTGCCAAGTATAAGCATATCATTTTGTGATTCACCAGTGGAGTGTATACCAAGAAGGGTTGTTGATTATCTTAAGAGTGTGGAAAAGAAGTACCTACCATTATATATGACATGGAATAGAATTGACAGCTAAAAAAAAAAATCACAAAGAAGAATGTGGAAAAGCACATCAGAAATTCACAGATTTAGATTAATAAGCAAAGCATTTAGAGAAGAAAAAAGGAAAATTGAAACAAGCATCAGAAAATGCATATATATATATATATATATATATAAGGGATTTTACCATGATCTTCAACTCGTGTTACTTTTAGTTTTGTAGGGCTACCAGCTCCAGCATCTCGAAAGAAACGAGTCAACATGTAAACTACATCTCCAAACTTAGTGTAACACTGCATTCAGAAGTGCACAGACCTTTAAAGAAGGGAAGGAAAAAGGAGCATAAGAAAAGCCTGTAAAACACCACAAACCGTACTTTGATATGAGGTTGTATCCACAGTGATATTTGAGACTGACGACTTGAATTTGTAAACCTTGACACAGGAAATAAAATGAAGAAACATACATGAGCCGCAGTAATATATGTTACAAAACTGGGGAGGAGAGTCATTACATCACTGACAAATAATATCCTGCACTATGCAGTAGATTAGGCACACAATACAAAATGTAGATAACACCCCTCATGATTGCTAGCTCGGAAATTATAAAATTACTATAATGATCAAAGGCATTTAAGATACTTCCTTACCTCTGCAAGGCTGAAGAATGTTCTTATGAATTATGGGCGATACTGGTCTAAAGCAGAGAATCCCCTCCCTTATTCCACTATTCCTCGAAGGGTAACCAGGACCTATTTAGTCACATTTCCGTCTTCCAATTGAACACTTTCCATTTTCAGTTGTAATGCTTCAAGATTCCGATTATCTTAGCGATGATATACCTCAATTTGAATTTTTACAAAGCCAGAAATTGAAGTATTGTTGAAGTTTAATAAAATATTTACAGATTTAATCACATTTCTGTCTTCCAATTGAACACTTTCCATTTTCAGTTGTAATGCTTCAAGATTCCGATTATCTTAGCAGTGATATACCTCAATTTGAATTTTTACAA
>NC_036248.1:2378889-2396420 GCF_002742605.1 Olea europaea var. sylvestris
TCTCTTATGAAAATATGTCTCAGTCCAATTTAATGGACAATAGCCCAATTGTAAAATTGGCCAATGAAGGGCAATTTGACAATTAGATGGAGATTTGGATAGTTTTCGTCATTGAGAAGTGGTTAAAGGTCGGGACAAACTTGCCGTTACGACAAGAAGTAGGGACTATAATGCAACTTTACAAAAATATAATCATACTTGAACCAAATGACAAGTTTGCCCCTCAAAATTGAAAAAAGTCACATGTCCATTATTGGTCCATTGTGCACACTTGTTCACAAGCAAAAAGTATTGACTGAGAAGTGTACAAATTCAGATACAGATATATCATAATCTACCTATAATTAGTCCATCCATGCATTTATTCTCCTTCTCTATAAAACACCTACCCCAACTCCTTATATCCCCACACAGAAATTCACAACACCACTGGTTTTCTCTTCACAATGGGTGCTGGAAAATGGTGCTGCTGCTGCAACGACGTCCTATGGGGTGGTCGACTCGACTCCTTTGAGCGATTCACACCGTATGATTTGTCGGTAAACAACTCGAAAGCTCCCATTTGGACAATGTTATGGAGGAAGATCAAGAAAGAGAAGAGAAGAAAGTTCAGTTGCTCAAATTCAATGAGATTCACTTATGATCCATATTCTTATGCACAAAATTTTGATCAGGGCTTAATGTGGGCAAATCACGATGAACTTTCTCGATCTTTTTCGGCTCGTTTCGCTGTTCCATCAAGAATCTTTGAGAAGAATGAATTAATGATTTGATTATCATAAGCTAATAATAATCCATCATTTGGTGTCTTCTTCTTTCTTGTATCGACTTTGTTAGATCTTTTTTTGGAGTGTAGCTACAAATTGAACGAAGTCGTGTAAACAATTTGTGAAGTCGAACCGAAATTTATGGCTAAATTAATCTGTTATACTGCGTTGTTCTTTTGTTGTGCTCATTTTATTTGCAAGAAATGGAAGATGCTTTACAGATTTCATTTTCTTGACAGGTATGATGCCTTGGAGATTATTCCTACTCTATCTTTTGTTGACTTTTCTGCATTGATGTTGAAGTAACTCGTAAATGGCAATGATAATCCAGCAAGGATCCCTTTTTATGTATTTTTAAATAAAAGAAAAAATATCATAAGCTGTAAGTGATACGAATTATATGAAGGAGATATTCGATACAATGAATTAGACAGCAAAACAAAGTTTGTTGCAATTTTCCCTTTTGTTTAGTCTAATATATGAGAAAACTCGATTACTAAAGAAATGGAATACAAAATCATTTCTTTATTTGTGTAATACTTTTTCCAACTAAATAGGTACATTACATAAATGCTAGCTATTGTACAAGAAAATGTAGAGTTAGGTGGTTGAAAATGGAGGTTTTTTTTTTCACTACCAACTAATAATATTAGAATTATACCAATTCTGTTTATAGATTTGATTATAAACTCAAATAGGATTATAATATGCCAATTCAGTTATCATTAAAAATATATGTTCTGTATTATTTATTTGTTGGGTAGGAGGGATAAATTCTTATTTCCTTTGCCATAGATAAATTTAAATCTACTCTACACACCTAAATTCCCCATTAAATAATCATTAATTAATTTATTGTTGGTGCCAGCAATACTTAGTGATAAATAATCCATTATTTTTCAAGCTTGTGTGCATGAAAGTCTTAATATCTGATAGCATCGAAAAGAAATTTATTATTTTTTCTTAATTGGATTTAATTCAATGTATCGAACGAACGTGACTTCCCTATATTCTCTTTTACCCGTTTCTTATAATAGGGTCAAAGCTTGACTATATACAAATAAAATGGAATCCTATGTACGTATTAATTGAACCTGGCAGGCTTATCTATTTTATAATTGAATTGAGGGGACAAATTCTGGTGCTACAGTTGAGAATAGGCATGACAAAGTGGGTTAAAAAAAACTTTAAAATAATGGATGCAGAAGAGGAATAATTTAAACAGCATGTGTTCTTGAGAAATTCTCATCACCATTAATGCCCGTTTTCTTAGCTACTTGGATAAAGGCCCATTCTATATAAATTTTATTTTTTTGCAAGGTCAACACTTTTTTTTTTTTTTTTAATGGAAATCTGGCTTTTCTCAACTATTTTTAATCTCAATTTTTGGTCAAGGAGGACTTGAATGTGTAGACAAACATATCAAACTTATATTTGCCAATTCAATCTGTTCATGGTCAGCGATTATAGTAATCATTTTATGTGTCAACTTGTTATTAGAGGAATTAATTTTCTAGAATTTTTCTTAAACAATAAGCTAATTTCAATAATAAGTTATCTTTTATAGTGACTACTATAATTGTAGGCTATAAATAGCATTACACGGTTTATCGATAGTGGGAATTAACAAAATCTATTCAATGACTAATATTGAAGTCGTCCAAATTTTTATAATTTCAAAATTATGAATCTTTTGCAAGCACCATAAAATTTTTATGAACTTTTATGACCAACATGGATATTTATGACAAATGACCTGAACAAGAACAAGATGAGAACAGGATACTCGGATAGGAGAAAAATCCATATTCATCGTTTTGTTTAATTATTCTATTTATTTTATTCTTTACTTTTTAAATAAGATTTAAATTGAAAATCATATATATATAATTCAAGATTCAAAAAATTTGAGACAAGAACCATATTCTCCATCCTTGCTCCATTTACCATTCGAGGTGGGAAATTTTAACATCCTCTAAAATATTCCTCTATTTTTTAAGAGCATATTCTATCATTTGAAGAGCATTTATAAAATTATAAATTTTAAATTTTAAAATACTCCAATAAACTATTTATATTTAACACTTAATTTTACTACTCTTTAAAAAAAATTATCATTTTCCTTTATATTTTTATTTTAACTAACTTTCCTTTAAAGTATTTTTTTATTTTTCTACATTGAAAATTGAAACGCTTTGAATGCATTTAATCATAGAGAATGAGTTTGACTCTCCTTTTTAAATTAAAATATTAATTTAAAGAATCTTTTAGAACATAATTTTAAAGGTTGACACTTTAAAAAAGAGAATGCTCTACGATAATGCAAGGGTGATGAAAACTAACTGCCGGAACCGACAATGTACATAATTCAAAAGCAGGATTGCTTTGTACAATCTAAAAATTGAACTTTTAGCAAGCAACATAAAAATTTAAAGACCAACCAGGATCTTAACCCGTTTATTGCTTATGTACCATCGTCTATGAGAACTTCAAAAGGTTGATTGAGTTAAATGTATTTTGTCGTTGATGTTTATTATGACGTATTTGTAATTATTTTTCATAACATAATATATAGCTAATTTCGACTAAATAAGTTTTAAAATAATAACGTAACATTATAGCAAATTAGCAATAGCAACACTAAAAAGTCATCATCTTCATTATCAAATACTATCAAGAATACAAGTTAAAAAGAGTTCCTATTTCTTAATTTATTCAAGTGGGTGAAATAACTGCTAAGAACCAAGGTCAACACTTTTTTTTTTTTTTTTAATGGAAATCTGGCTTTTCTCAACTATTTTTAATCTCAATTTTTGGTCAAGGAGGACTTGAATGTGTAGACAAACATATCAAACTTATATTTGCCAATTCAATCTGTTCATGGTCAGCGATTATAGTAATCATTTTATGTGTCAACTTGTTATTAGAGGAATTAATTTTCTAGAATTTTTCTTAAACAATAAGCTAATTTCAATAATAAGTTATCTTTTATAGTGACTACTATAATTGTAGGCTATAAATAGCATTACACGGTTTATCGATAGTGGGAATTAACAAAATCTATTCAATGACTAATATTGAAGTCGTCCAAATTTTTATAATTTCAAAATTATGAATCTTTTGCAAGCACCATAAAATTTTTATGAACTTTTATGACCAACATGGATATTTATGACAAATGACCTGAACAAGAACAAGATGAGAACAGGATACTCGGATAGGAGAAAAATCCATATTCATCGTTTTGTTTAATTATTCTATTTATTTTATTCTTTACTTTTTAAATAAGATTTAAATTGAAAATCATATATATATAATTCAAGATTCAAAAAATTTGAGACAAGAACCATATTCTCCATCCTTGCTCCATTTACCATTCGAGGTGGGAAATTTTAACATCCTCTAAAATATTCCTCTATTTTTTAAGAGCATATTCTATCATTTGAAGAGCATTTATAAAATTATAGAGTTAAAATTTTAAAATACTCCAATAAGCTATTTATATTTAACACTTAATTTTACTACTCTTTAAAAAAAATTATCATTTTCCTTTATATTTTTATTTTAACTAACTTTCCTTTAAAGTATTTTTTTATTTTTCTACATTGAAAATTGAAACGCTTTGAATGCATTTAATCATAGAGAATGAGTTTGACTCTCCTTTTTAAATTAAAATATTAATTTAAAGAATCTTTTAGAACATAATTTTAAAGGTTGACACTTTAAAAAAGAGAATGCTCTACGATAATGCAAGGGTGATGAAAACTAACTGCCGGAACTGACAATGTACATAATTCAAAAGCAGGGTTGCTTTGTACAATCTAAAAATTGAACTTTTAGCAAGCAACATAAAAATTTAAAGACCAACCAGGATCTTAACCCGTTTATTGCTTATGTACCATCGTCTATGAGAACTTCAAAAGGTTGATTGAGTTAAATGTATTTTGTCGTTGATGTTTATTATGACGTATTTGTAATTATTTTTCATAACATAATATATAGCTAATTTCGACTAAATAAGTTTTAAAATAATAACGTAACATTATAGCAAATTAGCAATAGCAACACTAAAAAGTCATCATCTTCATTATCAAATACTATCAAGAATACAAGTTAAAAAGAGTTCCTATTTCTTAATTTATTCAAGTGGGTGAAATAACTGCTAAGAACCTCTTCAATGGCAATTAGGCTTAATATACAGGATTTATGAAATACATCACAATCTAATATTGTTTCTTGTTTGAAACAATGATACAATCTGAAAAACATTCTATCGATGTAAAATAACTTTTACAATGAAGAGATGGGCGTATAAGCACAATACCTGAACTCTGCTTTGTGAACGGAATTGAAATTTTGCATCTCAAATTCTTGCTCGTTCACCCGTGGCAGCTCGAACTCCATCTTTAGTACCAGGTAGGCTGCAGAGACCACTGCACGATGGGTGTTAACTTCAATTTATGCATTTTTCTACTGAAAATTAAGAGCATGTTTGGATATATCCACTACAATAGAAAAGATTTTAACTTCTTTAGTGCAACAAACACACAGTAAGATTATACAATACTGCTATGGAACAGCACGTACCATGCTACTTGAATCCCCTTTGCAGATAAATAGTGCAGGAAATTTTAACATCCTCTAAAATATTCCTCTATTTTTTAAGAACATATTTTATCATTTGAAGAGCATTTATAAAATTATAGAGTTAAAATTTTAAAATACTCCAATAAGCTATTTATATTTAACACTTAATTTTACTACTCATAAAAAAATAATTATCATTTTCCTTTATATTTTATTTTAACTAACTTTCCTTTAAAATATTTTATTATTTTTCTACATTGAAAATTGAAACGCTTTGAATCCATTTAATCATAGAGAATGAGTTTGACTCTCCTTTCTAAATTAAAATATTAATTTAAAGAATCTTTTAGAACATAATTTTAAAGGTTGACACTTTAAAAAAGAGAATGCTCTACGATAATGCAAGGGTGATGAAAACTAACTGCCGGAACTGACAATGTACATAATTCAAAAGCAGGGTTGCTTTGTACAATCTAAAAATTGAACTTTTAGCAAGCAACATAAAAATTTAAAGATCAACCAGGATCTTAACCCGTTTATTGCTTATGTACCATCGTCTATGAGAACTTCAAAAGGTTCATTGAGTTAAGTGTATTTTGTTGTGGATGTTTATTATGACGTATTTGTAATTATTTTTCATAACATAATATATAGCTAATTTCGACTAAATAAGTTCTAAAATAATAACGTAACATTATAGCAAATCAGCAATAGCAACACTAAAAAGTTATCATCTTCGTTATCAAATACTATCAAGAATACAAGTTAAAAAGAGTTCCTATTTCTTAATTTATTCAAGTGGGTGAAATAACTGCTAAGAACCTCTTCAATGGCAATTAGGCTTAATATACAGGATTTATGAAATACATCACAATCTAATATTGTTTCTTGTTTGAAACAATGATACATCTGAAAAACATTCTATCGATGCAAAATAACTTTTACAATGAAGAGATGGGCGTATAAGCACAATACCTCAACTCTGCTTTGTGAACGGAATTGAAATTTTGCATCTCAAATTCTTGCTCGTTCACCTGTGGCAGCTCGAACTCCATCTTTAGCACCAGGTAGGCTGCAGAGACCACTGCACGATGGGTGTTAACTTCAATTTATGCATTTTTCTACTGAAAATTAAGAGCATGTTTGGATATATCCACTACAATAGAAAAGATTTTAACTTCTTTAGTGCAACAAACACACAGTAAGATTATACAATACTGCTATGGAACAGCACGTACCATGCTACTTGAATCCCCTTTGCAGATAAATAGTGCAATAAAACTGAACTTTATCCATCACGGATAGACAAATTATAATTCTCTTGGAACGTTGTTGTCAGGTACTCTGCAAATGAAGACAGGGTGTAACAAAGTTATGTAGTTTAGCATTATAGGTACTTCAGATTGTAAGTTAGTTAGAGAATTTTATAGAATACTAGTCGGTTATTCATCTGAGCTCTCAAGAACATCTGAAATTGAGTACTAGTGAACCAAAAGATAAGTCGTCATCTTTCCCTTTCATTCCCCTTTCAGTTTTCTTTCACTATATTAATTCCCCAGTCATTGATAAGATTCTACGACCAGATGTTTAAGGGTTATTTTCTCCTGGATACTCGTCCATTAGAACTTCTGTTTGATGAACAGTAAAAATTGATACTCAAAAACAAGAGCAGCCATGCATACAGCAATACTTACTATCAGAAAAAAGCATGTTCTATGAAGAACATCACGACTAAAGCGGTCTAACTAGAGTGACATGATCTTAATAGAACGGATTAGAAGATTGAGGGATAGATCAAAACTAGGCCTCTTGTGGTTGCTGAGTATCTAGTTGTAGATGTGTACATCAGATATCAAGTGGAGTGGTGAAAAGGAAATCATGTTGCCAACGCCACCTTTATACGGGATAAGGTTAGTTTTATGTTAATAATTAGAACATGGAATTACAATAAATTTTGCCCGAGGCAGTCATTGCTTCATCGGGTGATTTTTTCCTGCATGATTGCTATTTAATTTTTAAGAGAGAAGCTAGTATTTACACATAGCCAGAAAAGGAACAACCACCATTTATCTTATCAGAATTTTATTTATAATCAATTATTAAACTCAAGGAGTTTTCATAATAGGAGAGAAATGTGAACATAAAATGTCTATTCACTTGGTAGACAAGTTCCTTACTGTGCTTCATGATTAGCCAACAAGTATCGCTCATAGAAAGACTTATATTTCGCGGGAACATAATCCTTGAATCTGTCAACAACGAAAAAGAAAAATTTAGTGAGTGAGATCTTTCTCAAGGAGATGGAGATTTGTTTGTATAATGAGTTGACACAAAAAAGTATCCACCTTCATTCTATCCATATCATTACAAACTTTTGGAGACTATTGGCCATCATACCAAACAACTCCCCCCCTCCCCCCACCTACCCACACACACACACACACAGAACAACAACAAAAAAATGTAAAACCCAGAACGAGAGAGACTGAAGGAATCCGAACAAAACAACTGCATCTGAAAAACATTCTATCGATGCAAAATAACTTTTACAATGAAGAGATGGGCGTATAAGCACAATACCTCAACTCTGCTTTGTGAACGGAATTGAAATTTTGCATCTCAAATTCTTGCTCGTTCACCTGTGGCAGCTCGAACTCCATCTTTAGCACCAGGTAGGCTGCAGAGACCACTGCACGATGGGTGTTAACTTCAATTTATGCATTTTTCTACTGAAAATTAAGAGCATGTTTGGATATATCCACTACAATAGAAAAGATTTTAACTTCTTTAGTGCAACAAACACACAGTAAGATTATACAATACTGCTATGGAACAGCACGTACCATGCTACTTGAATCCCCTTTGCAGATAAATAGTGCAATAAAACTGAACTTTATCCATCACGGATAGACAAATTATAATTCTCTTGGAACGTTGTTGTCAGGTACTCTGCAAATGAAGACAGGGTGTAACAAAGTTATGTAGTTTAGCATTATAGGTACTTCAGATTGTAAGTTAGTTAGAGAATTTTATAGAATACTAGTCGGTTATTCATCTGAGCTCTCAAGAACATCTGAAATTGAGTACTAGTGAACCAAAAGATAAGTCGTCATCTTTCCCTTTCATTCCCCTTTCAGTTTTCTTTCACTATATTAATTCCCCAGTCATTGATAAGATTCTACGACCAGATGTTTAAGGGTTATTTTCTCCTGGATACTCGTCCATTAGAACTTCTGTTTGATGAACAGTAAAAATTGATACTCAAAAACAAGAGCAGCCATGCATACAGCAATACTTACTATCAGAAAAAAGCATGTTCTATGAAGAACATCACGACTAAAGCGGTCTAACTAGAGTGACATGATCTTAATAGAACGGATTAGAAGATTGAGGGATAGATCAAAACTAGGCCTCTTGTGGTTGCTGAGTATCTAGTTGTAGATGTGTACATCAGATATCAAGTGGAGTGGTGAAAAGGAAATCATGTTGCCAACGCCACCTTTATACGGGATAAGGTTAGTTTTATGTTAATAATTAGAACATGGAATTACAATAAATTTTGCCCGAGGCAGTCATTGCTTCATCGGGTGATTTTTTCCTGCATGATTGCTATTTAATTTTTAAGAGAGAAGCTAGTATTTACACATAGCCAGAAAAGGAACAACCACCATTTATCTTATCAGAATTTTATTTATAATCAATTATTAAACTCAAGGAGTTTTCATAATAGGAGAGAAATGTGAACATAAAATGTCTATTCACTTGGTAGACAAGTTCCTTACTGTGCTTCATGATTAGCCAACAAGTATCGCTCATAGAAAGACTTATATTTCGCGGGAACATAATCCTTGAATCTGTCAACAACGAAAAAGAAAAATTTAGTGAGTGAGATCTTTCTCAAGGAGATGGAGATTTGTTTGTATAATGAGTTGACACAAAAAAGTATCCACCTTCATTCTATCCATATCATTACAAACTTTTGGAGACTATTGGCCATCATACCAAACAACTCCCCCCCTCCCCCCACCTACCCACACACACACACACACAGAACAACAACAAAAAAATGTAAAACCCAGAACGAGAGAGACTGAAGGAATCCGAACAAAACAACTGCATATCTATCAATGTGGTTAATCTCTCTTAGGTGACCAATTAAGTTGTTTTTATTAAACACTGAACGGATTCAATCAATGTAGATAGCTAGACTTATCAATGTAATCATTACAATAATAGGAAAATAAGGTAAAATTTGCATGATATTACAAAAAGTAACTATTCTAGTATCTTGCTCGTGCAATGCTGACTGCCTAGGAACTGAATATAACTGGGGAGAACTAGCAAGTTGTGATGAAAGCATGACTGTATACATAACAAAAATGTAGCAATAAGGAAATTGTCACTTGTTAACTCCATACCCGTACAGTAGTGAGTGCCTGTCTGGAAGAGAGAATAATTTTGCAATAGATTGCAAAACATGGCGTATTTTCATTGCGTTAGATTTTAGCGCCTTCATAAAGCCCACAAATTCTTTATATTCTGCATCAGTGAGTTTTTCGCGGACCTGTAAGTCATGCAGTTTTAGAGATCTCAATTTCCAGCAAAAGAGCCAAATATTGAGAGAATTGAGTTATTACAATAAAAACAATAAAAGTTTTGGGCCAAGCCATCAAGGTTTGCCTAAAATGACATTTGTTCACATCAATAATTTCCAGCTTCATATACGTAAACTGTTTCAGAATTTGATGAAGCTGTAAGTATCCATTATTAACTTTTCAAACTAAACAACACTGATTATTATGACAGACACCCGAATGACATCACTAGGGTCATTAATGCAGACATCAATGTAAATATGTAATAGAATGTTCCAAGAATGTAGCACTTATTGATCATATTTAACTTTGTGGGAGAAGAGAGAACACGGAAGCTCAAATCACTCTGTTGGAACCCACAAAAAGGGAGTTTATGTATTGAACTCACTGCGCTCTTTGATTTTCTTGAAAGATTCTAATTGATAGATTGTCTCACATTTTTCATTTCTTTGAATCATGAAAACTTTTCTCATTTTCCTGCCGGCATATAATAGACGATGGGAAGGGGCAACATTTTAAAAAAATTTCTAGAACGTTTTCAATATACATATATATTACACATTTTAGTTTTTTGAGATGAATGTTTGTATAGCTTAGTGGTAAAGGTTACAGCTCGTGGCTGCAAACAACGGGTTCGAAAATCCTGGCTCCTCCACTGGTGTAATGTATTAGACATTGACACCTCTAATAATTTCTTTGCTGCATAGTCCTATGATAAAGAAAATCAATGTACTTGTGCAAATCAATTGCACGAGTAATCAGGACGGGTTAAATACAATTCTGTAGTGAGTTTACACAAACCACATAGAAATAGAACGGTGAAAGGATCAAAGCACTTCACCTGGACCAGAAAAGCTGATCCTCTCTCCTCCACAGCATTGCAAGTAGCTTGAGGATTCTGAGAGCTACCAGTCCTAGAAAATTGTGGACAATTCTGTTCTGCTGAATAAGTAGAATCCCCATCAGACTTCTTATAAAGTTGGGTCTGATCCGGTCCTTCTATAAGTAATTTACGCTTCTTCAAAGCATAAAGTGCTAGCAGTTCATTATCTTTATCATCCAACGATACTTCAGGGGTCAATTTAACTATTTTCTGCTTGTTAGATTGTGTGCTATTCAGTCCAGTGGTTAAAAAATTCTTATCCAAATGTTTCAAATTAGTCGAACGCTTCAAAGCTGAATCCTGAATAAGCTTGTCTGACATTAAAGACGAGCGATTGGCAGGAAGTATTTCCCTTAGCTGGTTAGATAAGTTGCCTCCTTTGACTTGGCAGGAAGAGGCCATAGATTCCAAAGAACAAGTTGCAGCCGTGGATGTGGTCTGAGGACATAATCACAGAAAGAAAATAAAGATTTACCAAGTTAGTTGATTATCATTATGATAAGAAAGAAGTATCAATGACCAATTAAAATTTACCATGGGAGCAAGATGCTTTTCAAGGTGAAGTTTGTTCAAAAGTTGGGAGCTTTTTGACCTATTTATAGTTTCTGCAGATGACAAAGTATTGTTCACAATTCTCATTAAATATAAAATATCAAGAAAAACAATGTAAAATATATATTATTATAAAGGGATCTATTTTACCAAATAATATAAAAAATTTACATGAGAAATCTAGGGGCCTATTCCAAACACACAAATATACACACTCCAATTTTTATTTGGAATTGGCATAATAGGCAAGTTGGACTTTGCTTTTTTCCTTAAAAGTTATTTCACATTCAGGGTCCGTTAAGAACATACGTTGAATGAACTTATAATAACCAATCATAAGAATCTATTTAGCTTGTGCTGGAGGAGCTATAGAATGTATGGGGGCACAACTCAGTAAAGCTATAGAAATCAAATATCCATAAAATATAAGATCACAGAATCTCGAGTCCACCTTTACAAATAATCTTTAGATGCCCATGCAATAGCAACTAGGTAGAATATCAAAAGGAGACACAATTGGAGCATTTTCAGGATCTCAAGTCCACCTTTACAAAGCAAAAGCAACCAGGTAGAATATCAAAAGGAGACACAATTGGAGCATTTTCAGGAAGATATTGCCATGTCACATACAAAAAGGACCATGAAATATGAACTGATGCAATCATCCATCTCAGCTTTTTATCGAATAGCCATTTGACCTAAGCTTCCTGCAAGAATGACTCATGAGATTTTATCACCTTTCCATTTTTCACATCTATCTTTGAACATTCCCGAAGATTAGTTAGAAACTATGATCTCCTTCATGCTTGAGCTTTTGTTACCAAAATATAAGGTTCCTATTTAGCTTTCCCAATTCACAAAAAAAAAAAAATATGATCTAAAGATTAACAGTCTTTCAACAGCAAATTTGGTTTGTGTCAGATGGTTTGCATATTCAATTCATATTAAACTTGCAAAGAGGTTCTTTCCAAAGATTATGCTAAAATATCCATATGTCCATTTTCCTTCTTTCGATAGATGGGTCAATATATAGGTACATTAACTATTTACAGACACGAAATTTCAGTTCATTAAAACAAAAGTTAAGGCAGCCATTTATTACAGTATAATCATATGAAAACACCTATATACAGTTACAGGCACGCTTTGCCAAGTATAAGCATATCATTTTGTGATTCACCAGTGGAGTGTATACCAAGAAGGGTTGTTGATTATCTTAAGAGTGTGGAAAAGAAGTACCTACCATTATATATGACATGGAATAGAATTGACAGCTAAAAAAAAAAATCACAAAGAAGAATGTGGAAAAGCACATCAGAAATTCACAGATTTAGATTAATAAGCAAAGCATTTAGAGAAGAAAAAAGGAAAATTGAAACAAGCATCAGAAAATGCATATATATATATATATATATATATAAGGGATTTTACCATGATCTTCAACTCGTGTTACTTTTAGTTTTGTAGGGCTACCAGCTCCAGCATCTCGAAAGAAACGAGTCAACATGTAAACTACATCTCCAAACTTAGTGTAACACTGCATTCAGAAGTGCACAGACCTTTAAAGAAGGGAAGGAAAAAGGAGCATAAGAAAAGCCTGTAAAACACCACAAACCGTACTTTGATATGAGGTTGTATCCACAGTGATATTTGAGACTGACGACTTGAATTTGTAAACCTTGACACAGGAAATAAAATGAAGAAACATACATGAGCCGCAGTAATATATGTTACAAAACTGGGGAGGAGAGTCATTACATCACTGACAAATAATATCCTGCACTATGCAGTAGATTAGGCACACAATACAAAATGTAGATAACACCCCTCATGATTGCTAGCTCGGAAATTATAAAATTACTATAATGATCAAAGGCATTTAAGATACTTCCTTACCTCTGCAAGGCTGAAGAATGTTCTTATGAATTATGGGCGATACTGGTCTAAAGCAGAGAATCCCCTCCCTTATTCCACTATTCCTCGAAGGGTAACCAGGACCTATTTAGTCACATTTCCGTCTTCCAATTGAACACTTTCCATTTTCAGTTGTAATGCTTCAAGATTCCGATTATCTTAGCGATGATATACCTCAATTTGAATTTTTACAAAGCCAGAAATTGAAGTATTGTTGAAGTTTAATAAAATATTTACAGATTTAATCACATTTCTGTCTTCCAATTGAACACTTTCCATTTTCAGTTGTAATGCTTCAAGATTCCGATTATCTTAGCAGTGATATACCTCAATTTGAATTTTTACAATGCCAGAAATTGAAGGATTGTTGAAGTTTAATAAAATGTTTACAAGTAAAACATTTCTAAGATTAAGATAAACAATTGATCATAACCAAATTAATTTTTTAGTGAAATAAAACTATTTATCTACATCCTCACATAACAATATAATTTGTACTTGTTGAAAATTTAAGGATCATCTTTAAGATAATTGCTGGCAACAACCTTTCATCACAAAATATAATTGCTCCAAAATCATGGCGATGACGAATGACTCGACCAACAGCCTGATTTACAGCTCGTGATGCTTGTTGAGTGTACCACTCTTCTCCATACAGACCCTGTCACTTCATCAATATTAGTAGCAAATTAATGTTGACAAAATAGAGTTCTTCAAATATCATTATTTCATTTTGCTAGTTCAGTACTACCTTGCAGCCTATCTTTTGTGACAGTGCTTGTTGATCCAAGTACTCACGTTTCAGATGAACCTGTCTTGCACCATATAACGTTGAAGAATTGTCTAAATAATATTAATATGAAATGGAAGAGGGAAAAGTAGTGTCTTGTTCATGTTGTTCATTGATGGAAGTGAAAAATAGCAATTAATTCTTGCTACTTCTATTTCTGTATTGACAGAGGGATCCCTCAATCAGGGTTTCTCCATCTTAGCAATGGATTGGGACTGTGTATTGCATTTTTTCTCATTGAGGAAAAAGGAAATGAAATATCCACCATATGTTAAATCGAGAAAGTGACCAGAAGGATGTCCATCAGAGCTAGAGAAGCCACTGGGGTTTATGGAAATCTAGCACTTGAAGAGGATAGAATCTTCCGCATCTTTAAAATTAGTGGACTATCCTGGAGTGAATATTCATGGTAACGGATATGAAGGGAAAAAGACACAGTAAAACAAACCTTAGGATCAGTTCTGGTGGCAAATGGTATACCAGTGATGACCACCGCCCTACCCGCGTGATCAGCAAAATCCAATCCTTCACTCACCTATTATATATGATTGAAAAGCTATAAAAGTGCAATATAATGATTGAAAAGCGATATAAGTGTTACCATCTGCATGAACAAAAACATATTTCACTTAATGTAAACTAACAAGTTCAACAAAGTAATGCGTCATAGACATTTTCTGGACATGAATAGAATAACTCAAAGAAGAAAATGACCCAAGTAACAGTATTTCTGAAAATATAATTGTACTCAAGAATCTAACAAAATATATTACTAACTGTACGACTTGAAGTTTTTTTAGCTAAACTTACCAATATTTTGTTTGGTTGACCAAAAGCAGATTAATGATGTTCTCATTGTTCTTCTGCATTTCAGTGGCAATAGAATGCAACTTTGTGTGGAAGTATATATTCTAGAACATCACTAGCAAGTTGCAGGACAACAAATAAACATCATAAGTATTATATGTCATTCATAAGCATATTCATTTGCACCTATATCCATAGAGAACTACTTCAGAGTTGCAGCATGTGGACCAAGTTCAAAATACAGAACTGCCCGAAAGCAAGAGACACAAAACATATCGAAATGAATCATTTTTACTTCCAAAAGATGTTGTGTACCATTCCACTAATCAGTGTGTAACACACTAATCTTGTTCTTTTTCAGATAATACACACAAACCTAATAACCATGTTATCTATAATCATTATCCACATATATACGCCATAAGCATGCTCTACCAGGAAGTTGCAGCATAGGATATACACCAGAATACTCTGTAAAGATGCATCAGGTTTACATATTTAAGACTTTCAAAAGCTCCAAGCGAAAGTGAATTCACATATATAAATCTAAAACCAAATGGCAGTAAAGCAGCAAGAAACTTTTTGTGTTACATAGGACATACCTTGCCACGGCACACTGCAAAAAATACTGCCCCGGAAGTTGATTTGACTTTTAATTTTGTCATGTAGTCCTGATCCATGGAAAAAAGCAAGAATATAGATAATAAAGCAGTGGAACAGCTGAGAGTTTGCTGAAGACATTATAAGGTAATAAAAATGACAGAAGACATCTGTATTTGCAGAACTTACTTCAATTGCCAAAGGAAAGAGTGAAGATTGCCTGGGTTCCACAACCGGAAACTTAAATTTGCATATTCTTTCCCAGATTGTACTGGAATTTATTAAGTTCCCATTACCCTGAAAAGCATGAAAGACGGTAATGAAAAAGATATACACAGCAGACCATTTATTCCTCAGTGTTATATGTCTTACCGTGGTTTTCCAGCAGCTTATACATTGATCCAGAAGGTAGTAAGATGGGAAAAATATGAGAAGACCATCCGGCACAATACGAGCAAAATTTACTGAAGCGTGAAATTTTAGTTTTAGAGATCTTGTCAAATAAATACTTGCTGCATGTTGTAGTACAGTTCTTGAAATGCACTACGTCTTTTCCAAACTCCTAATTTCTCAACATACTGTATTTGTGGAATAAAATACATACCAATGGCATTGCCAAGTTCCTGCTTGTACTCTACGGAGTCACGACTGTGATAAGAAGAATTAAAAGAATAGCCAGATGGCCCAACTGGTACCACTCCTGCCCATATCTGATCCCTTGTTATAACATGAGGATTCTCCAAACGAACAGGAAATTCTCTGCATAAAAAAGGAAACAAACATAAATATTGCAGACTTGAAAATCAAGAAAGAATCTGATTTTAAAGAAAAACAACCTTGATAAGAGAAACTTACAATTTCAATTCCTCGGCAAATGAATCCAGCGGTGATAATGTGCCAGATGTCAAAATGATGGATCCAACGCCTCGCCTGGAGAACTCCTCCATGGCAATTCCTGGATTGAAACACCACCAGCTCAGTATTCGAGTAGACTTCCCTGCATCATCCAAAGTCAATGAATATTAGGAAATACAGAGGTGCAAGGAGTATTCAAAAGATAAAACTTACAATAGAACCCGCATATGAATGTAGACAGAGAACAGTAAGAAATGTGCATTAATTCAGATTTTCGACAGTTAACATAGCTTGTTATCTCAAAATATTATGTGGATGGGCTACAGGTTCTTTCATTTTTTTTCTTTCCTTTTCAATTTCATTATCATGAACAAATGAGAACATGTCGACAATTTGAAAATTAATGAACTCTACAATTATTACTCAAGGAAAAGTTTCTTGTCACTTCCAGCTTTGGATTCATTGCAGCTGGAAAGCAAAGCTATTAATCAATATACTTCAACATGTTGTGATCTGTTTTTAAATTTAAACAAATATATTAATTGTATGATTATTTTCACAAGGCCACAAGAAATAGTCACATTATTTTGCAATTTTAAATTATGTTCTACTCGTGACTTATGAGAACACAAATAATTCAACACATCAAGTGTGCAAAAGAAAGTCCTTCACTAATATTAGATAGGAAACTTTATACAACCTTTAAAGACATCTGCAGCACTCGCTTCAACTTCCTGGATATGAACCTAAAAAAATGTAAAGAGTCGAAGACTTGCATCAGACAATGATCTCAATGAGTAACAATAAAATTTAGCTCTCAATCAAAAATGTAAAATGGCAGATGAAATTCTAACAACATGACAAAAAAATATCGATTTCCAAACTCACGCGGTAGTATTTGGCATGAGAATTACTACCATCTTTGAATATTGTTCTAAGAATGTCACCCATGCTTTCCAACCTACAAACTGTCCCCTTTGTTTTGTGAGATCCTCCACTGTCAGCAACATTTGTGTCTGATGATATGACCAGAAAATTAGTGAATCAAATACAAAATATTACCAGATAAATAATTAAACTAGTCTCAAAATTTAGTACAAAATTTTGTCTGCTTTAACAAAACAGATGTATGTGGGTGTGTGAGAGAGAGAGAGTGTGTGGGGGGGGGGGGGGGGGGGGAG
>NC_036248.1:2396529-2411644 GCF_002742605.1 Olea europaea var. sylvestris
TAGGGGGGGGGGGGGGGGGGGGTGGGGGGGGGGGGGGGGGGGGAGAGAGAGAGGGACTTCATGGCATCTGCATGAGAAAAAACTACAGATTTCATATTCTAAATATATTATATTGTAAAGTAAGATCTTGAATGCCAAGGCGGTGGCGGTTTTGTACCTTCTTCGAGAAGTAGACATGCTTCCTCAGTGATATCAATCAGCATAGTGGCTGTTTTCTGAGTGATATTTAGATCAGCAAGTAGCTCATAAATATACGGCCCAGGCTTTGTAAAACCCAATTCTTTGGATTCAATAGGTACCTCAGATATTCTCTTCTCGAGCTTCAAAAGAAGTGCTGCAGGAAAAGCACAATGAAATAAAAAATAATCTAGCTTAAGGGGAAGCAAGTAAACAATAGCACAGTAAAGACATTATTCAGGAAACCAAAATCTCATTTCCAGGACAATGGGGTCTCATGAATGCATTTATATTTTCTAACCACCCATGATAAGAATAAAACATGAAGAGCAGTGATGTTTCAACAATACATTTTTTGGTGCTGGATCATCATCTGTCAATCTGACACAATGCTGGATCTCCTAGAAGTTCTATTCATTCATGAAGATCGTATAGTCAGGTTCGCCTCATTATTCTCTGTTCTCTGACATTGTCTATTCTCTTTTCTAATTTTTGGATATTCCTGGTTATCTGATGCTATATTTCACCTCAAAATCAACTTGACAGCTTCAATTTTATGTTGCCAAAATTTGGGTTCTTTTCACAATTTTGTTCGCTAACCAGCACATAGTGATTTAGAATCTGGCAGGGTGTGCTCATTGAAGAAACTGCCTAATTTATTGTATATTTCGTTTATTAGGTAAAACTCGATGAAGTGTAATTCAAAGAAATCAGCGAAAAAAGAAGAAAAATGTCGAAATACAAAGTTTGAGGACCAAATTACAAATATCCAATGGTTGATTTGGACCACAAAAGATATTTTGAAGATTGCTAGGAGTCAATTTGATGCAACTAGAAGTCAAAAAGGAATGGAATATGATCAGAATATTAACATAAATCGATTTTCAATCACACAAGATGTCTTCCAAATTTTAAGTTAAAGATTGAGATCCATTTTTGGCATAGTAAGTATCTAAATTGGAAAATTTCTATTTCTAACAAAATTGTAGTCTTTTGAGTTGGCTTTCCAACGCACTTTGAATCAACTCATTCGGATATTGGAAGACAAAGTTAAGACCAAAATACTGACTGCTGTACAGAGGCAAAAAATCCGTGTGTGAAGGTAACTTTCCTTATTCGATTGGAAATCTTTTGGAAACCAATTTGGACGTAATTTTCAACCAATTTTCGACTCCTACAAATATTTAACAACAGAATACATTGAAGAGATATCTCATACACCTCTCATATACCTATCATATTCCAATACTCATCAATTATTATTATCAAATGAGGAAAATTCATAGTTTTTGTAAGGGAATTGAAGGGGGCTTGCAAGAATTCACTTGAGAATCAAACTTGATTTTTGGACAAAAAAGAGAGAGAGAGAGAGAGAGAAGGCGCTAGTGGAGATTAATCAAGAAACCATTGAAGAGATTCAAGATTTTAAGATTCATCTTCATCTTTTCAATTTATCAAAAATCCGAATTATGTCTTTTTACTTAAATATGATTTCTTGTAATTTCAATATGTTAGGCTAGTTTTATATATTGCTAGGATGAGATAAACCATTATTATGATTTGGTTTGATTTATGAATGTTTATAATAGTTTTTATCGTTCTTTTTAATTGCTTGATCACCCATTGAATTATTAGTGAATTTTATTGTTATCGAGAGAAGCTCTAGGGTTTAAACACAATATAATAAACATTATAAGGTTCAATAGAAGATAGAGATATACCTTAATACTTTATATGGTTTCAATAGGTGCTCTAACACATTTTTATGCATCTATCATGTTTATATGTTTCATCGAGAGATAGAAAGATCACATGAGGGGAATAGATTTGATCGCTATCGAGAGAGGCTTTAAATTAAATTAGAAACATTGACCAACATGAATGATTTCAAATTGTCACTTTAGTTGTTACACTAAAAATGAAATAACAAGGGAATTTAACATCTTAGCAATGCATCTCATATATTTGAAAAACACACTTACTTGCTTTCACTGGTTTAATTAATGATTTAGGGATAAGTTAGAAAACTTACAACAACTTGTTTGCTATTTGATTAAAGTTACAATTAATTTTAACTCGATCTAATATATAGTTTTCATGGAGCCGATACTCAATTCACCATTTTATTACTTGTTCACGATCCGTCCACTTGCGAAAAATCAAACGATCAGTGAACTAAGACAAGAAAAATATAGCTTGTAATCAACTTCAACATGACAAAAAAAGCATATTGAATTTAGTCGCCATTTCTGGACAGTGGGTTAGTATGGACCCCTTCAATATCCTTGTAAAGGTAGCTGATTGACGTACTGACCAAGGGACTTGTAGCTTAACCATTTTTGTCTATCACAAGCAAGCTGGGAACAATAAACAGCTAGGGAGTGTTAGGAAGTCTTTAAAGTAACAGATAAATTATATGGTCTATATCATCTGTGATTTGAAATTGGATATCGTTTGGTGTGTAACTGAGTTTCTTTTCATCTTATATATAATTCATTGAAGTCATTCTATAACTAAAATAGAATAGTTTTCTTTCTTCCTTCTTTATGAAACAATAAAAAGTAAGCTTTAAATTGCTTCATATGGTGCATAAGCATTATTCAGTGTTAACGTGGTTACTTAAAGACATCATCCTTACCTTTGAAAATATTTTTTTATCTTTGAAATTTATCTTTCTATTAAAAGATAGCTGATTCGTAGGGATTTTACATTATATAATTTCTTCATAAATAGTAAGATTAATGATGTATATATAGATAACAAAAATTATGGATGGACAAAACTTCCGAACCAAACAAAACCTAAATCGAGCGGTTCTTTTTAAGTTAAATACCCAAACGGGAAATATATCGAGAACCGATGGGTTTGGTTCGGTTCTTGGTTCTAGATCAAGAACCGAAGAACCGAATAAGAATCGAATTTCCTTAATTTTTTTAATTAATTTATTTTAAATAAGATAAATTATTTTATTTTTTCTAAATAAACTTGTTAACTAGTTAATTTAGTTCAAATTTTCAGTTCAAAGCCAACTTAATTAAATTGACCTAAATTTTATCCAAATCTGTTATCTACCATAGTGCCGTTTTGGAGAAAATGAATTGAAGCTCAACGATGCCTCTCTTAATTATTTTGAGCTCGCTATCTTTCTCTTCCTATAATTTAATGATCAAATCTATGAAAAACTCAGCAAAAAGGAGCAAAAGACACATAAGATTGAACTATGTTATTTTGTAAGAGGTAAAATTGAACATATCATTAGTTGAATTTATGTAATTTTGTAAATATTAAAAAATTTAATTATAATACGGAACCTGGGAACCAAATGGAACCGAACTGAATCGAATGGAATAGAATCCAAACAGTTCCATAATTAAATTTGGACCCAACAACTCCACTTACTAGATACCCGAAAATTTCGTGTCCGATTCGATTCTCGTTAGAACTGGAGCCCTAACAAAAATGGATTGCAGGAAGAACGAATTTTTTCAAAAAATCTCACAATTTCTCTCTAATATTCGACTATTTTGACTGGTATCAGAGCAAGGTGCCTAGTTCCTACCTGCTGTTATTTTTTCTGGCGTGACAACATGCCTTCCGGTGTCGTCTCAGTCTGGGCTCTATTTATCGATGGGTGTGTGGAGTCTGATCCCTCGTATGTGCGATTTTGGTTCAGGCGACTGTGGTCGAAGGTGTATCTCATGTTTTCTAGATGGTTTTGCTTTTCGATGGTCTAGGTCTTTGTCAACGAGCCCTTAGTTGGCGGTATGGGCTCTATCAGCACAATTTCTTGGGAATTTGTGTGGATTTTAGGGATTTTTAGTTGAATTCCAATTTTCCACTGTTATTCGACTTCCTCTGTGGTTCGGGTAGACGGGTTGACTCTATTTCTAGGGTGAGTTGTTCATTGCAATGTTCAGAATTTGTCAAAGGTAAAGAGTTGTGGGTCATCATGATAGAAGTGACCCCGCCCCTAAAGATGTGGAAGCTTTGTCCAAGTCGGAAATTAAGGATGGCCATTTATGACCTAGATCTTTAGTCCAGTTGAGCCTCACCTTGTTCTCAATCTGAGGCCCTATAAGACTGCTGCGGACACGTGGGACTATCTTAGTAAGGTTTACAAATAAGACAACATGGCTCGATGGTTTCAATTGGAATTTGAATTTGCTAATTTTGCACAAGGAAGTCTATCCATTGAGGAATATTTTTCTGGTTTCCAAAAATTGTGGGCTGAGTATTCAGACATTGTTTATGCTAATCTTTTCGTTGCCGCTCCATCCGCCGTTCAAATAGTACATGAAACAAGCAAGAGAGATCTATTCTTGATGAAGCTACGTCTCGATTTTGAGGTTGCACGTTCTAATTTGATGAATCGTCTCCATGTACCATCTCTGGATGTTTGTTTGAATGAACTCCTTCGTGAAGAGCAAAATATCGTCACTTAGGCTACTCTGGAACATGGGACTACTGTTGTTTCTCCTGTTCCTGTAGCTTATGCAGCGCAAAGAAGGCCTAAGGATCATGACATGCACGTTGTTCAGTGCTATAGCTATAAAGCTTTTGGTCATATTGCTTGGGATTATCCCAAGAAACATCGCAACTACAGCGATAAACAAGGTCATCACATTTGTATTTGTCCCCGTCCCGAAAGGAAGTATAGCACTGCATTTCGTACCTCCAAGGGTGCCTATGGATCTGCTACATTGCCTGCTGCCTATCAAGTTGTTTCTACTCCTACTTCTGCTACGCTAGCTAATCCGACCACCCTTATCCCTTTGGCCTCTCAAGTAATCATGCATTTTCTTCTAAGCCATGGTTATTTGACTTTGGAGCCTTTAATCATATGACCAATAATGTTTGTTCTCTTTCCAATATTAGAGAGTACAATGGGAATCTTGAAATTCACATTGCTGATGGCAATTCTCTGCCTATCAGAGCTGTGGATGATCTTTTTTCTTCTTTGACACATGTTTTTGTGTTTCCTAATCTCTCTATGAATTAATTTCTGTTGATCAATTGGTTGATAATAATTGTGATGTCCATTTATTTCATTCTAGTTGTGTCGTGTAGTATCTAGTGTCCGAAAAGATGATCACGAATGGGCTTAAAGTGGGACGACTCTTTCCTTTATATATGTCGCCTTCCCCAATCCTACCTAGTTCCCCATTACTTTCCTTTGTAACTAATGCTATTAGTCCCGATAATAGAATGTGGCATAGAAGTCTAGCGATCTAGGCCACCCAAATTCTGATGTACTTCGTACTTTCTATTAGTTCTGGTTTATTGGGAAATAAAGCACATTCCTCTCTTGCTCTCTCTTTTAACTGTACAGCATGCAAAATTGATAAAGTAAAGTTCTACCGTTTCCTTCTCATGGATCTCGTGTCTCACAATGTTTCGACATTATTCATAGCAATGTTTGAGGAATTTCACCTATTATTTCTCATGCACGTTATAAGTACTTTGTCACATTCATTGATGATTTTGGTCGTTTTACTTGGATTTACTTTTTACAGGCTAAGGCAGAAGTCTTTTTAGTCTTTAAACGCTTCATTGCCCTTCTTAGGACTCAATTCTCTGTAGGCAGTAAGTTATCGGGATTACCCAGAATCCCGACTACTAATTAAGAAGTTTTTATCAACAAGATAAAAGAGTGAATTCTTCCTTTCCGAGACATAAACAAAGACAAGGATAATCAGACTCACTAAAGGACTCGATATACAAATAAGGAATCCGTTTTGACATGAAATGGATATATTCATGTATCTCTCTCATATTTGTGAGACGACATATCTCTAACACTTAGTGAAGAGAGTCCGGATAAATAATGTATCAATTTTGAGTGATCCGAAATAGGTTTTTTTCTTTCGGATTCATTAAGAAAATGGATTTTTTTTAGTGTCCAATGATTTTCAGAACTTCCTCCAATGCAAAGGTATTATATCTCAGCATTCTTGTCCTTCGACTCTGCAGTAAAACGGTGTTGCTGAAAGGAAGAACCATCTCTTCTCAATGTAGTAAGAACTATTTTACTGGAATTGTCTGTTCCTCCTCGATTTTGGTGTGAAGCACTTTTTACTATGGTTCATTTAATTAATGATTTACCCTCTCCTACGTTAAATAAAGTTTTCCCTTGTCTGTAAGTTGTTTGGTCATCCGACTTCGTATTCTGCTTTTCGTACATTTGGGTATAATTCACGAGTGGCATGAGCTTACTGCTTAGTCTGTTAAATGTGATTTTTTAGGATTATGCTCTCTTAAAAGGGTTAAGTTTGTTATGACCCACTTGCTCGACATATCCGTATTTCTAGGCATGTGGTATTTCTTGAGAACCAATATTTTTTTGGGTCTCATGTTGACCTACCGTCTACATCTTTATCCCTTCTCAGCTTTTCTAGGTCCCCGATAGTTATGGAGAGGTTTAAACATGGTCTTGTGTATGAACGACATCGTCCTTGTTCTAATTCCACTTCATATATGCCTCATCAAGATCTCGACTCGGGCCCTAGTCCTGCTCCTACCTCCACCACTCTTCGTCGGTCTACTTGTCCTTCTCGACCCCCTAATAGGTATGGTTTCTCCTCTCCTATATCTCTTACTGCTACATTATCCTCTATTTCCATTCCTACTTGCTATAAAGCACGCCATGGCACATGAGTGTTGATGAAATGCAATGCAAGTGGAACTTCAAGCACTTGAGGAAAATCACACTTAGGACATTGTTTCTTGTCCCCCTACGGTCACACCTATTGGGAATAAATGGGCTTATTCTATGAAACTTCGTTTTGATAGCTATTTATATCGGTACAAAGCTCGCTTGGTAGCTCCTGGTAAGAGAGAAAAATATGAGGGTGATTATGAGCCATTTGTTTCGACTGCCAAAATGACCACGAAATGAAAAATCTTAGCTATTGCCGCCTCACAGTCATGTCGACTTCATCAGATGGATATAAAGAACGCATTTCTTCATGGTGATCTTCACGAAGAAATCCAAATGAAACTTCGATCAGTTATGGTTTGGAGTATTAACTTTTAAGTAAAAAGTACTTATATAAAATCTCAAAATTTGTCTCTCATTAATCACGAGATTTTGAAAGACTTTTACAAAAAAAAGTTTTTTCCCCCCTACAGATGGATGTAAAGGTATGATTAAAATTTATGATTTTCATTTATTATATTTATTTCCATTTATCATTCTCTTTCTAATTATTTATCCTATTTTCTGTGAAAAAATTAAATTGAATTTTTGTAACTTTTTTCTTTTTTCATTTATTTTTTGTGAAAAATATCTATTTTTTATTAAATTATAAAACTTTACATGAAAAATTTATAATTAAATTTAAATATATTGATTTATATATATAAAATTCTGATTATTATTTATTTAATTAAGGTCTTAATTTTTTATTCTTTAAATTATTATTTTTTGGTTATATGTGAAGAAGAATGTAAAGGAAAAGGAGAATTGTGAGAATCAACACCTCGTATGTGAAAATTTCATATCATTATACTAGATCCACGTAAATTTTATTTCAAATGAAAGTCTTTAAAAGTCTTTTGAATTTCACAAAAATCTATAAAAATTTTCAAATGAAAGTTCACAGAAGTCTACGAAAGACTTCCACTAATTCCATACAAATCTATAAAAGATCTATGAAATCTTTAGAAGTCACCACTTACAAAAAATCTATCAGTCTTCAAAATTCCCAAATGAATACACTTCCCTTAGGCTATTCTTTCCTACGAGTTCATCTATTCAGCTTGTTGGCTACAATGATGCGGATTGGGCTGGGTGTCAGAGTATGAGTCGATCTACTACAAGTTGGTGTATGTTCTTAGATGATGCACTCATATCTTGGAAATGTAAGAAATAAGATCATGTGCCTAAATATTCTATTGAGGCCGAGTATCATGCCATGTCTACCGCTTGGTTTGAATTATTTGGTTACGTGGTATCCTAGAGGTACTTGGGTTTCCTCGAACTAAGCATACTCCTCTTCATGCCAATAATACTAATGCTATTTAAATTGCAAATAATCTCATCTTTCATGAATTCACCAAGCACATTAAGATTAATTGTCACTTCATTTGTGATACTTTGGGGGATCATGTAATAGCTCTTCCCTATATTTTTTTTGGTCTTCAAATGCGGGATGTCTTCACCAAAGCTACAACTCGATAGCAACATCAATTTCTTGTCGACAAATTGTAGATGGTCGATCTCTCAACATCAATTTGAGGGGAGATGTTAACGTGGTTACTTAAAGACATCATCGTTATCTTTGGAAACATTATCTTTATCTTTGGAAATTATCTTTCTATTAAAAGATAGCTGATTCTTAGAGATTGTCTATTATATAGTTTCCTTGTAAAGAGTAAAAATGACAAATGTATAAATAGATGACAAAAGGGGACTGACGGATGAACGGGTTTCTCAAAAAATCTCTCAATTTCTCTCTAATTTTCAGCCATTTTGGCATTCAGAAATCATTCTCAGTTCTCAGATCCACAACTGGCTATTGTTGTGTCTTGAAGGAACAACAAACACACTGTGTAGGTAGATCAAGTTCTGAATCTGCACGTACAGCAAAGAGACATAATATTTATGTGTCGCATAGTCGAAGCATTTCTGAAGGAACTTGGATATTGCAAACCTGTGCATTTATATTTCGACAATAAGTTGCCATTAACCTCACATCTAATACTGTTTCCAAAGGGATGAAACATACTGAACCAGTTTACATAGGAAAGCATTGGGTGGCTTCGACTTGAGTATATCAGTAACAAGCTCGACACAAATGATGCATATTTTTTCAGCTTGAGGGGGACCTTCAGTAACTATTAGACATACATCTATTTTTATGAAGTATACATATAAAATGTCTGATAGTTCTGAATTCTGATCAATTGATATGTCCTTCTATTTATCTATCCACCAGTATGTTTATATATCAATTGTTAACCATCTCATCTAAATACTTAAGCCATTAGATAGAGGCCATGAGTGACATGTATTCAATTAAATATTATCTTCAACACACTCCCTTCATGTGCAAACCGAAATAACTTCATAATTTTATAATTTTATCAATGACCTGATGCGTGCACAATTTTCATAACTGAGGCAGCGAGACTTGATCCAGGTCTTGTGCACAACTCTCGTACCATGTTAATCATTTCATCTGAAAGCCTAACCTACTAAATAGGGATCAAGTACACACACACACATGCACTGGTTCAACTATTCTCAATTATTGAAGGCAAAAACTCACTTTACCTCTAAGAATAGCAAAGTTATCTGGATTGCTTGACTTATCACTTGACTTTTCCCTCCTAGCAATAGAGAGGTCTACACAAGTTTTTGCTTCAGAGATACAAGCGGTCAGAAGACTAGAAGGCAGATCAAAAGAGGCCGCATCAGCACATAAGCCTTCCTGCACTTATAGAATATCGTCTATTTGTCAGTACTTGTGTGCATCAAGTCCATAGTGCTTGAAGTCATTTGAAAATTGATCACTCAAGTTTTTATCATAATTTTTTAAAGCATTATGAATATATGAATATCGGCTGGAACAGGAAAAAGTTAAAAAAGTGTTTACCCAGAGTTGATGCATTCACACATACCAAGTTGTGGGCTTCATCAAATATGAGGATGCTGTTGTTCCACTCAATATTTAGAGATTTTCGGTTCCCGGGATCTATAAGATAGTTGTAAGGTGCAAATAAGATGTCAACAGCCTTGTGGAGATCCCGTGACAAGTAGTAAGGGCACCTAAAAATAAAAAAACAATCATTTGCCAGCTTAGTTTTACCAATTCAATGATATAGATGAGAAGAGTGACCAGAAAACCTACGGTCCACAGCTTCTTCCAATATTGACCAAGTCCTCTATGTCAATGGGATCATCTCCAAGACCAGGATTATTCTTCACAAATTCTAAAAGAATGCAAAGGCAGAGATGAGATATTTTGAAATACGATGAAATAATGTCATGTGAAACACTTCACAAATTCTCAGAAACGTATAGGTTCTACTCCGGAACATATTTTGCATTATTAGACATTTAGTGTTATCTAGAGAACGTACCATCTTAAAACAAAAATGTGCAGAACCAAACAATTGTACTGTTTTGATTTACAAAAATGAATTACTTATTACGACAAAAAGATGGGGCAAGCAATTTTTCACAACATCCATCAAGATCATACACACTACTAGCAACCATAGTGGCCTTTTACTGTCTGAGAATCTTTACATTTACTAATAATGAAGGAATTCAACTTATTACATTTAAGCCACAATGGATCAATTATATGCAGAACCCATTAATATTTATTATGGAACACCCTGGATACTTCAAAGGTAAAGATAGACAACAAAGATTCACTAGCTTCTTAAGATCCCACAACAAATTCTAAATCTTATCAAACATATGCCCTTACTCATTTATGTAATGGAAATAACTACCCCTGCCTCCATTGCATCAAAGAACAGCACTAGAGCATACAAGCTAGCCATGTTGAATTTCATCTCCATTTTATAACTTTATGCAGTCGGAGCACTTTTCAATGAAAAATATCAGTTAGTAAACTAAATAATATAGATAAAAAAACACATGGATTTGATGGATCCATTATGAATTAACATACCAAGTGACACGTAATGTGTAAAGCACGCAATTTATTTATTTTTTTATTTTTTTATCAAGCTAGACAAAACTTGAACTCTCGAGTATAATAAAGATATATAACATGCATATACCTGTAACGCGCGAGAAGTGGGCACAGTACCGCTTTGTGCGCTTTTTGCAAAGAGAGTGGCAGGCATTTGTCTGTGCTTTTCCACGAAGTAAACTCACTTCTTCGTGAATGCACAGTTGCTCTCGAGATCCTAACACGACCATTTTGGGCCTGAACTTTATCAGATATTGAGCAAATTAAAGTTTAACGGTACAACTTACGAACATACACGTCTACGGAAGGCATCAGAAAGAAAAGAGGGAAAAGTACTCAGTTGCTCCAAATAAGCCACTAAAATAAAGGACATAACACGTAAAAGACCCAAAATGAATACCACAACAGCAGAAGATTTGCAAATAGGCTAATGTCTTGTTTTCAGAAATATGACAGTCTGATTACTTGCCAACATCAGCATTTAGTGCAACAATATTTCAAACAATAAAAGTCCTTAAGGAAACAATAATAATATGTCATAACCAATGAAAAATAGCTCTGACAAAATCATTGCCCAACCGTGAAAATCAAAAGCTTTGTAAGATTCAACTATTAAAATGCATTTCTGAAAAGACCTACTTACTGTTTGGGAAATTACATCACCTTATCAGATATACATGACCTATAGCCTCTGTTTGGCTGTGCTGAAAAGTAGCTAAAAATTCATTTTTCTATCCAGTCAAGCAAAGCAACATCTTAAGAAATGCACAAAAGTCAGAATTTGAGTGCCCTTATATCCCTAGCGTGTCATTTAACCATCTCAACTGTTGCAGGAAAAGTAGAAAAGTAGAAGTGAACAAGTGAGAAAATGATCTCATGGAAGAGGACCTGCAAGAGATGCCACGTAGTGAAGCATTGTGTCAAGTTCACCTACCCAACTATGCAAAGAAGTGAAAATGCCAGTTTTTACACAAAAGTAAATTTTAATTAAATCTTTCTGTAAATTTAGTTTATCTGAAAATGAACAAGAAATGTTAGTAAAATCCATTGTCCAACCTGATGTCACTTGAAAGTATTTTACTTTATCTCACGACTTTTCCACTCTCGTAGTTGTATACTACTTCATGTAGTTTTTGCTTTATTCAATTACAGAGAAATGTATAAAAGACGAAAAACGCAGAATTTATTAAACTATATAAGACCCTTTTCTCCTGCTGAATCCAACATTGGAGATCCGTGCCAAAATTGGTTCTTTATTGTAAAAGCAATTGCAAAGAAACCTGACCTGTAAGTGGTCCTTTTCAGTTCTTGAATCACTTGCCGAATTTGGCTGTGGGTGCGTGATGTGTATATTATAGTGGGCAACTTTGAGCCCTGGGACTGTGGTAAAGATCCATCTGAATGTTGGCTTCCACTGATATGACTTCTTATCTCGCTCTGACTAGTGGAGAAACTGCCCAAACTCTTTCTCCATGCTAATGTGGCACACAGAAGACAGAGTGTTTTTCCAGTTCCAGTTGGACTCTCCAATAGTGCATTACACCTCTGCCCATCATAAGCAATTACAAACAAATGTGAGGGATGAATATTCACCACACTGATGTCAACATTTATATGATCAATAAAAAGTCCAAGAACTAAGTATTTTTACCATGCGTAATAAAGATAAGAACATGCATTTCATGACATCATAATGGCCAGAATGTGAAGCGTTTACAAGATAAATGTAGCATCATCAACATACAAAATCCAAGTCAATCCAATATGGAATTAGAGGCCCTTTCCTTTTTGTNTGTTTTTCTTCTTTTCTTTGGTTACAATTCAGCCACCTTCAGCTGACTAGGGTTCATTACAAGTTACGGTGGAGGACGAGCTGCAACTGGGATTCCGATCGTGACAAGTGATATCAGAGCAGGCGTGAAACACTGGGCTATTACTGACCATGGAAACTAGAGCTAAGGTTGTGGACGAGCACCTGAAGAAGCTGGATTGGAAGTGGAAGATTTGGGGATAGCTTTCAAAGCTGTTACTAGCAGACTGGAGAATAAACTTGAGTCCACAGACCAAACTCTTCAAGTACTGGGTAGTAGGCAAGAGAAAATAGAAGATACTGTGCTAGAATTGAACAAAAAATATGAGACGGTGGTTGCATTTATGGCTCAAATTTCCACTGACTTGAAAACTAATCAGAAGGACAAGGGAATAGCTGAATCTATAGCTGACTTGAGACCTGGAAATGTGACTTCTACACCAAGAGCAAGTAGTAATGAGGCTAGTCTTATCACCGGAGGTGAAATGAAGGGAAACACTAGGCTGCCTAGGATTGATTTCCCTCATTTTGAGGGGGGAAGGGCCTAGGGAGTGGCTTAGGAAGGCTAGGAAGTATTTCCAGATTCATCGGACTCCTAATGAACTTAGGTTGGGAATTGCGGAGATGTACTTGAAGGGTAAAGCTGACATCTGGTTTGATGGGTTCATTGCAAGCCATCTCGGGGCAGATTGGAACCTATTCTCTGAATAACTCTGCAGGAGATTTGCAAAAGCCACGGGTGAAAAGGTGGTAGAGAGTTTCAACAAAATCAAACACCTGGGTTCCATAGAGGAATATTAGGAGAAATTCGAGGAGTTGAAATCACATGTAATGATAGCATTACCCTATGTTCCAGAATCTTATTATATTACTGTATTTACTAGTGGTTTGATAGGAGAAATTAGATCAATGGTTAAAATGATGAAACCAAGTACACTGGCCAAGGCATTTGAGATAGCTAGCCTCCAAAAATCCACCATTCAAGCCATCCACAAATTCCGAAAACCTAGGAGTTTCTCACCAAACAAATGGAATCCCTACTCTCCCAATTCTCCTGAAGTAACCAATAATAAAGAACCATGGCAAAAAACCAGTAAACCGCCAAACAACTACAAAACCATCACCCCTACTGACTTTCAAACCAAAAGGAACTTGGGACTCTATTACAAATGTGATGCGAAGTACACCATAGGCCATGTGCGCAAGAATAGGTCCTTGAACTTTATATTGGTAGATGAAGATGAGGAAAATGAACCGAAGGGAGATGGGGAAATCGAATCAGGAGGTGAAGAAATCATGGAAACTTCAGTCAATGCCTTGACTGGAGAGTGGAAAAATAAAACTATTAGAATGTCGGGAGTATTTAAAGGAAGAGGAGTATCCATACTGATTGACACTGGAAGCACACACAGTTTTATGGATGAGGAATTAGCCAAAGTATTGAAATATGCTATTGATGGAACCAGCAAAGTAATAGTGAGAGCAGCCAATGGTGATAAATTAGAAAGTACAACATGATGCCAAGCTGTGGTATGGAAGGTGCAAGACTGGGAGTTTCAGTTCAAACTCAGGACCCTTGGATTAGCAGGGAGTGACATGGTGTTAGGTGTAGATTGGATGAGTCAATTTGATCCAATGACCTTTGATTTCATACAAGGGTGTGTCCAGTTCTGGAGCAATAATGAAGTGATAAAATTGAGGAGTGAAGTTTCTAAAGATTCTGTCGAATTAATGGAGATGAGGGAGGTGGAGAAAATGTTTGGTAAGGTGTCTTATGGGATAGTGGGGCAATTGTATCATATCAAGGAAGAACGTGTTAGATCACATGATCATCACATTTCCTTGAAGGAACGAGCAAAGGCATTTAAAATCAGACCCCATATATGCTCTTTTATTCAGAAGATAGAAATAGAGAGGCTAGTGGTGGAGATGCACAGATACAAACTAAACCAACATTTAAAGGAGAACCTTTCACAGTGGCTGGAGACGAGTTATGAACAGCAACTTGACCACAAATCATTGTCCATGTTAAATACCGAGATAGTAACAAGGAGGAATTCTTCAGCAGGACAGTGGTTTATTCATTTGGCAGACTCTACCCCAGATAGCGTGACTAGGGAAGATGCAGACTATCACAGTTCCCTCTCTTTAGATCTTGGGGACAAGATCAAGGTGAGGGGGAGGGTTGTCATGGGAAGAGCCAACGGGGAGGAAGAAGGAAAGGAAGAGGAGCCAACTGAACTTAACTGGTGCAAATGAATTGAAGATGACTTCATTTGGGTTAAGTTGAAATGGTGCCATTTTGTCTTAATTGAATTGTATTAAGTTTTGTTAAAACATGTTTCCTCTATCGCTTTTGGAAAACACGACTTTTCCTGTTTTGTGGCTATAGATACAGCCATAGATGCATCGTGAAAGGGGTCGGTGTATTATGATTTTTAGTAAAATTGTTGAAAAC
>NC_036248.1:2411744-2411947 GCF_002742605.1 Olea europaea var. sylvestris
AACGGCAACATCAGAAAGTCAAATGAAAAACTATTGGCTTAAGAAGAAACATGCACGTCTATATGAATGTGTGCATTTGTATGCCTACATATGATCACGTGTACATGAGTCTGTACATCAAAGTATGAAAAACGGATCATATTTCAATTAGGTAGGCTGGGCCGGTGCCCCTTCTCATGTAAATACAAAATAAATGACAATAT
>NC_036248.1:2412047-2415509 GCF_002742605.1 Olea europaea var. sylvestris
CTCTTCATGGAAGAGAATGAATAAAGTTAATTTCCGCCGTTGGGGTGTTCTTTTGCTACTTTTGTATGCATTTATGATTACGAGAATAACGAAATATGAAAAATGAGTGGAAAATAAGGGAGTTCTTCTGCTACTTTTGTATGCATTTATGATTACGAGAATAATGAAATATGAAAAATGAGTGGAAAATAAGCGAATTCGGAGATAGAAAATTGGCTTGGACTTGGCAGGGTGGATAAGACAGTAACATGTAGGGTTAAAGAGATTGAAATAGGCTGATATCTTTTAGCCTTTAAAAAGGAAACGGTTGGCCCTCAACTTTTCATTGTGTCGCACATTCATAAAGCTATCGTGAAAAACGTGCCCTTCAGAACCAGTATTTAATATCATATAATTTATGCTACAATGACACAGTAAAATAGCAACCGTCCGATGGCCTTTTAATAGAGTAAAAGTTTAGAAGTGGGAACCCATATAAAACCATATTCAACAATAGCCAATGGAAGATCTAGATTTTCTAGTTCATAAAAGTGTCCAAATCCAAAATGGTACAGAAAACACCAACTTTAAAAAGACAATAGTAAAACAAACAGTTCTAAAACCATCCAACATTTCCATTTTCTGAACCACTCCTACCTCCCTCACAGTAAAGCTATCATCAATCAAGGTAATTGCACTTGTGCTAGCAGTTGTACAGTTGGAAAATAAGGGATTGAAGAAGAAACAATAATAAAATTATAGAAACAAAATGAATAGAAATCACGAAATACGTCAAGAATGAATTTGAGGTTTAAACACGGGATCGTTGTCTTCAAACTATATTTGCCCCTTCTCGGAATTGAATGAGATGCTTAAGGGTTTTGGCAAACGGTTTGTAGGATTATATCAAACCTTATAAAGGATTTAACACCAAAGCACAAGTGCAATTCTTCAAAATTTTAAGAACACAAAAGAGATTTTGAATATGAATGTAAATCAATAGTTTGACTCAATATAGAATGATAAATGGATCTCAAGATATTTTCAATGATTCTAATAATGTTTGTATTAATCATTCATCGCCTATTTATAAGTCTCAATCAATGCATCACGAAATGGTGCCAAAACAAGATAAAAAGTGGCAACTTTTAATCCAAAACGGTTCCCAAGTTTCAAATTGAAAAATCAGCCAACGGCTTTTTTTTAACACTATGCTTACGCATAGTATAAACCGTGCGTAAGCATAATAGAAGCAAAATTTAATTTTGATTTTGCCAAAACACATCTCGTGTACGCACAAAATTAAGTCTGTGCGTACGCATGGGCAAAAATCAAATATTACATTTTTCAATTTCTTTTGATTCTACCAATTCCACAATTGAGCCAACAATTAGTCCATTTTCATTCCATTGATTTTGAACAAATATTCAACAATCCACCAATTGTTCAAAATCAATACGATCACATATTCAAAAAGACGACACTTATGCATAAAGATTAGATATCTTTCGATTTGAATCTAACCACAATGTAATTCAAATAAAGTAAAGTCGAAATTAGAGGTAGCATGGAAGTTTTGAACCAATTATTCCTTGTGATAATACCGATAAGAACACAAACATAAGTATCACGTGTTCTTAAGTTCCTCAATTCGCTTAGCGCTTTTATGACCTTGCGCTTATCCTATTCAATGAACTTTTAAGAGAGAAACTCCAACTCTCTATTAAGGTGGCACCACCTTGAAATTCATTTATGTGAAGTTCTTCCAGTACCTTTGTTACTTTTAGATGTACTTATGAGTTAGCACTGAACTTCATTAGGAGTTTTAAGCTCAACCCTTACTTCAGTAACAACCAACATTATTTAATTAGGGTCATTGCGAATTTAAATAATGCTACAACCATTCACCTATTGAATGACTTGTTGTTACCCTTTGAACCCGTGGATTACTTTTTGAGTAAAGACAGGTAGGGTTGCCGTTATTGGTGGACCTTTTTAATTAAGGAGTTTCAGTCTCATCCTACTCGAAGTAGACGCCACTAAATCTCTATTTAGTGCTTTAGTTAAAGGATTCGCTAAATTCTCAATTGACCTTACATAATTTAGGAAAATTATTCCATCTTTGATTAATTTACTTATGTAGTCATCTCTCAGACTCATATGTCTGGATTTTCCATTGTATACCTCGTTATATGCCTTTGCTAATGTAGCTTGACTATCACACATGATAGGTATTGAAGAGATATTTTTCGATCCCAAAGGTATTTCATATAAGAGATCCTTAAGCCACTCGGCCTCTTTCCTGGTATCCGATAAAGCTACAAATTCAGATTTCATAGTCGAGTGTGTTGTACATGTTTGTTTTTTTTATTTCCAAGAAACAGCACCTCCTCTAAGAGTGAATACCTAATCCGAAGTGGATTTACTTTCACCCGTGCTAGATATACAACTAGTATCGGTAAATCCTTCCAATATCGCCGAGAATTTAGTATATTGTAAGCCCAAGTTCTTGGTTTTCTTTAAGCATTCAAAAACTCTCGCAATAGCCTTCCAATGATCATTACTCGGATTGCTAGTAAACGTACTAAGTTTACTTATTGCATAAGATATATCTGGTCTTGTGTATTGAACAACATACATAAGACTCCTTATAGCACTTGCATATTCCAATTGAACAATCGCCCTTCCATCATTCTTTATTAGTTTTGAACTTTGATCAATCGGGGTACTACATTCCTTTATGTTCAAATATTTGAACTTATTTATCACATTTTCAATATAATGTGATTGACTTAGATGGTAACCCCCACTAGTCTTTGTGACTTTGATACCTAAAATGGTATCCACTTGTCCAAGATCCTTCATCTTGAATGCGGAAAAAAGAAACATTTTTGTTTCTTCTATTTCGTCCATGTGATTACTCATAATCAGCATGTCGTCAACATACAAGCATATAAATGTCACATAATCATCACAAATTTTAGAATATAAACATTTATCAACACTATTATGTTTAAACCCGAATGATATTTTTGTTAAGTCAAACTTCTCATACCATTTCTTAGATGTTTGCTTCAGATCATATAAAGATTTCTCATCAACTTACACACTTTATGTTCATTTTCAGGTATGGCAAACCCTTCGGGTTGTTCCATATAGACGTTCTCATCGAGATCTCCGTTTAGGAATGCCATCTTGACATTCATTTGATAAAATGTAAGTCATATATTGAAGTCAAAGCGAATAATATCGTAATCGATGTTATTCTAGCAACCGATGCATAAGTATCAAAATAGTCGATTCCTTCCTTTTGTCGACATTCTTTAACTACTAATCTAGCCTTGAAGGTATTTAAAGATCCATCAACATTATATTTTCTCCTAAATACCCATTTGCATCCAATAGGTTTGGATCCCGGTGGTAAATCAACAAGTTCCCAAGTATTATTGGACATTATCAAATCCATTTCGTCCTTAATTGCAT
>NC_036248.1:2416225-2434519 GCF_002742605.1 Olea europaea var. sylvestris
TTTTTAATCATTTTAGATTCTACATATATTTTGCATTTATGTTCATCATTTTCATCATATGAGATCAAGTTATATTTTTTCATGCGTTTCATTGTATTTCTACCAATATGACCTAATCGAGCATGCCATAATGAAAATAAATTCACAACATGAGCAAAATTACTTTTATTCATTTCATTGTCAACGGTACATAATTTGACAATTCCTTTACACGAATAGCCTTTTCCAACAAATTTTCCATTAAGGAATAGTACAAGTTTGCTGGACTCATAAACACATTTGACTTCCGATTTTTCCAAGAGATTGCCACTAACTAGGTTTCTATTCATATCCAGAATATGTAGTACATTAGTTAGAGTAACGGTTTTCCTAGAAGTGAAGATAATGTCTACACTTTATTTTCCAAACACCTTAGACCGCATTTCGTTACCCATTTGAATATCTTGTTCTCCATCCACTTCTTGATAAGTTTTGAACAAAAATTTATCATATGATACATGTACCGTAGCACAAGTATCATACTACCACCCGGGAACATTTCCTTTGTTTGCGTTTACTTCACCTATGGTGACCACAATTTTGTCATCTTTGATGGAATTCACTTTGGTCTCGGAGTTGTTTTGTTTTTGGTGCTTACAATCCTTGGTATAGTAACCAGATTTTCCACACACAAAACAACCTCCTTTTGTCTTCTTCTTAGACTTGTTAAAGTTCCTAGAAGGCTTCCTTTTGTTAGATTTTGCCGACGGTTCTATTTTTTCCACAGCATTTGCTTTAGAAGAGCCCTCATGAGAATTTTCAGTCTTATCACGTATCTCGACTCCTCTTCGATTCGAATATGCTTTTGCTATTGTTCCAAAGAATAATTTTCGAAACTACGCATGATCTTCTTCCGGTATCATTTCCAAGTTCCGGGAACTTTGGCAATTATAGCCCCCACTTGAAAGGTCTCCGGTATATCAATTTTCACTGCCTTTAATTTGTTGACAATCACTTGTAACTCATGTACTTGGGGAAGAAGAGGGATATTTTCTAAGAATTTAAAATCAAAATACTTAGAAATCAAAAATTTCTTTGTACCTTCTTCTTCCGTCTTGTACTTAATTTCCAATGCTTCCCAGATTTCTTTCGCAGAAGTTGTATTGGTGTATAGATCATACAAACGATCCGACAATGCATTCAAGATGTGACCACGGCAAATCAATTCATCTTCTTGGAGTTTTTGTCTCTCGGACTTGATTGCTTCGGATTCTCCATTCGTTGGTTCCGGCAAAGGCGCCAAATCTGGATCAAGAATATAAAAAATCTTCAACACTGTTAGGAGGAATTTCAACTTGTCTTGCCACCGCGTGAAGTTAGTCCCGTCAAAATGATCCAATCTAACCAGATCTTGATTCATGAGTTTGATGGTTGCCATAGTTGTATCATTCTCCATCACAGAATATAGTTTGAGCTTGTTGGAAAATAAGGGGTTGGAGAAAAAACAACAACAAAATTATAGAAACAAAATGAATAGAAATCACGAAATACGTCAAGAACAAATTTGAGGCTTGAACACGGGATCGTTGTCCTCAAATTATATTTGCCCCCTCTCAAGATTGAATGAGATGTTTAAAAGTTTTGACAAACGATTTGTAAGATTATATCAAGCATTATAAATAATTTAACACCAAAGTATAAGTGCAATCCTCCAAAATTTGAAGAACACAAAGGAAGATTTTGAATATGAATGTAAATCAATAGTTTGATTTAATATGGAATGATATATGGATCTCAAGATATTTTCAATGATTCTAATAATGTTTGTATTGATCATTCATCACCTACTTATAGGTCTCAATCAATGCATCATGAAATGGTGCCAAGACAAGATGAAAAGTGGCAACTTTTAATCCAAAACGGCTCCCAAGTTTCAAATTGAAAAATCAGCCAACGACTATTTTTTCAATACTATGCGTACGCATAGTAGAAGCAAAATTTAATTCTGATTTTGTCAAAACACATTGCGTACGCACAAAATTAAGCCCGTGCGTACACATAGACAAAAATCAAATATTGCATTTTTCAATTTCTTTTGATTCTACCAATTCCACAATTGAGCCCAACAATTAGTCAATTATCATTCCATTGATTTTGAACAAATATTCAACATGTACCACATTCTCATCCATGATATTAGTGATCTGTCCCTTCCTCACATTGATCTCCCTCTGTGCATGCCTGTTCCTCAGCTCAGTCACAATGGTAATCGGGTTCAAACCTGCATTCTCAGCCAATGTATATGGAATGACCTCGAGCTTCATCAAATGCCTTTACACAATACCCTTCCATCCCCTGCATCGCCTTAGACCATGCACCAAACTGCCTTGACAGCTCAATCTGAGGCCCACCACCGTCTGCAATTAGAAACCTCTTATTCACCAAAAAACCTCACCACACACTGCATCATGCAAACTTCTCTAGGCTTCATCAGGAACCAACTGGTTCGATCCACGTACAAAAACGTTAGTAGTCCTCCCCATATCCTTAATCCCAGTGATCTTGACAATCTTTCCACCATCCCCAAGCAACACCTCCTTCAACAAATCTGCATACCCTAACTTTTCAGATCGACAAGCAATTTAAAGTCTTGGTAATGAACTCAATTTCATCCCTCTCGACATCCTTAATTACCAAAATCTTTGCCTTAGCCAAAAAACGTAGTGACAAGTCTGTCACCACATCCCTCAAAATACTCTTCTGAATCAATAGCACGTTACAGTCGATTGCCTCAATCTTCTTAATCATACCCAAAATATACTTCCTCTCCTTCAAAATCCTATCCATCTGTGTATAATCAGACACTACAATGCTTTGCTCTATGTGAGATTTAGGCGGTGATATCTGAAACTGTATTACCCCAATCTTAGCATTTTCCATTTTGGTCCGCCCCCTGCTGTATGACTTACCTTATCAAAAACCAGTCCATTAACCAGCTCAGTATCATCAACGGTTCCACCTAATTTCTTCAAAATCTTATAATATCTTTTAAGTCTACTAAATCAGGCTTAGCAGGGTCCACTACAGAAAGAACATAATCGAAAGCTAATGGAGCTAGAAAAGAAGACTATTGAGACACGACCTTGGAATTCAAAGAAGTCGAGGTTGACTTAACCAGCGAATCATGGTCCGATAACTCCACAGGAATCGCCATAGCTGATAATATCTCAGCAGCTTTAATCGAAGCCTTGTGAAGGGCATCTGAACCAACCGTCCGGTGAATGCCAGCAGATAAAAGTGTGAGAGACGCCTTCAAAAGAGCACCCGCTATATCTACAACAGTGGTCGTCCCATCTCCAGCGACTAAGTCCTGTGATTTCGAAAGCTGAACGGGGAATTTTGCAATCAGCTGGAGAACTTCCATTTTATTAAGAATGGTGGCGCCGTCGTTGGTGATAATTGTTAAGATTTTGGGTCCATTTTAATAAGGTCAACCTTATTAAGAGGAGTGGCCCAAGATATTTATAAGTTGGTCAATATTTCAGTACTTAACCGATGTGGAATAACATATCCTTTTATATGCCCCCGTAAGATGGTGGCTCTTTTTGAGCAGACCAATCTTGAAATTCGTGTGCTCATTTTTGAGATTTAATCGGATCGAACAACTCATTGGAATTTACTGGGCTCTGATACCATGTTAAGATTTGGGGTTCATCTTAATAAGGTCAACCTTATTAAGAGGAGTGGCCCAAGATCTTTATAAGTTGGTCAATATTCGGTATTTAACTGATGTGGAATAACACATCCCTTAACAATAATGACCTCGCGGTCCTCGCCGGATGAAGTAGAAATCATCTTGCCCATTCCCTTCGGTCCAAGACTAATACGGACAGTGTCTGCCACCGATTGCCCTTCCACAATGTTGGCCATCCGATATCATCCTTACGCTTGTTGTCAACGAAAGTTTTGATGGACTTGGACTTCGACGCTGCCAGAACTGCCATTTTCTGTCAATTTCGATCGGATTTGAATCAGAGCGTTCTAAGAGAGAGAGAGAGAGAGAGAGAGAGAGAGATCGCGCGACAAACCCTCTCTGGGCCTGGGAGAAGGTGAAAATCAAGAAAATGAAAGGTTGGGATGTTTGCTGCAATTTTATCCAAAAAATACTTCCATTTTATATACTTTAGTAAAATTGCATGAAACGAGGAACTCACAAGATTTTGATTCTTCATTAACACCACATGCTGGAATGTACCCGAGGGATCCATCTGTTGTGAGTTTTGAAAAGTTGAAAAGATCATTTCAGATAGGAGTGAGCGCAGTCCGATTTCGAAGGGAACCAAATTGAATCGAATATCAATGAAAATTTTAGAAATGGAATCACTATGAAACCGACCAATTAGTTATTTTCGATCCTGTCCGATTCTTTACATTGAAAATGTAAAAATAAAATGTTCACTGATAAAAAATCTAAAAATGCTACCAATATGATACTTTTAACAAAATATAGGAGAAATGAACACACTATTTAAAGATTAAAACAAAACTAAATATACAAATTTAAAAACAATATCCAAATAATATAAGTTAATATCATCAAGCAATTATCAACTTATATAAATTGCATAGTACTCCAATGATTAAACAAACTTCCATCAAAATCAAAATCATACATTGAATTGAACATCCTTTAAAAATTTATTGCAACTTCTGGTTCTATCGGTTATAATTTGTAGAAACCTAGATGAAAAGTTTCGATCAGATCAACAACTATATAATCAAAGGGAAAACAAAATAAAAATTTCGCATCTAAGAAATTAAATTATATATTGTAAATAAATTTATTTAGGTATAGATTTACCCAATAATCTAATTTGGTTTGAGAATCAAATAATCAAAGAATTATAAGAATAGAAAATGAAAGAATCAAAGAGAAGGAAAGTGCTAGAGTCTAAAATAAAGAAGGAATACGATTATTTTTTATAAAAGTGATTGGATATTGAGTCATATATTTTACCAAAAAGTGAAAAAAAAATCCTATGAGAACTGTTTGATTCTCGACGATTTTCATACTAGCATCGGGAACCGATTGGTTCTTAATAATTTGTTCCCAAATCAAGTCGTTGTTTAGAAGATCTGGGATCAAACCGATTGGTTCTAAACGATTCCAATTCGATTCCGTCGGTTTCAGGAAAAAATGTCCACTCCTAGTTTCGAATTTAAAAGTTGCTTTTGAATTCGTTTGATTAATTTTAAGAAAATGCTTATTTTAGTTAGAAGAACTTTTAGTTGGAGTTGATCTAATGTGACTTTCTCTAAAAGTACTTAAAAAATAAAAAAATAAATAAAAGTAAAAACTCTTTTGAAAATTAGTTTTCAAATAAAAATTGAGGTAGTTTTTTCTAGAATTTCTTCCATGGAAAGTGAAAGCAATATCAAACAAGCCCTGAAAGAGAATATCTATAGCATTATCAAGGTGGTCTCCGAACTTCAAAAAACAACAAGTTATCCCCTACATTTTAGTACAATTGCCTCAAATTTGAATTAGGAATGACAACAAGTCAAGATAGGAGGTCATTTTTGTCATCCCTATCCTAGGTCTTGTTTGGACTCCTTTTTATCTAAAATTTATTTTTCTCTCTTATCATTTTAACCACACATTTTTCAATATAATAATATTACAAGTAAAATCAAAACTTTTTTTTTCCCTTTTTAAAAAATCACTACTTCAAATTTAATTTTTTTCCCAAGGAGATAAGCCTTTCGTCATGTGCGCTTTTGAAAATGTGCATAGTTTCAAATTTATAAAATAGATTAAGAGGCGTTTGTTTTTCATTTTAGTAAAAATGAGAATGAAAAATATATTTGTTATGATTTCGAAGATTGTCATATTTTTTATTTTAACGAAAAAAGAATGGGAACAAACATGACCAAACCATTTCTATTAGGATTAGCATGCAACAATAATAAAATTTTCACATCCTCTACAGCCCAAAACCCTAGTTCCAACTCTGTTTTGACATTTTATCAAATTTCATTTTATTTCGGAAGCTAGCAGAGTTAGCTTAAGGTATGCATCAAAGTTTACTACGAGTCAATGATCAATGGTGTATTGCATAATTTTTTAAAGAAATCTGAACTTGGTCATTTTGTGAACTAAAAATTAAAGTTTATACTTGCTTAACAGGATCATGAGTGCATTAAGGGAAAATGAAGCATACGAGGAAGAGCTGCTCGACTACGAGGAAGAAGATGAACAAGACCCCAACTCCATTAATGACAGAGACACCGGGTACTCCGTGAAGAAGTGTTTTTCTTTCCTGAGTTTAACTTTCTTGATTCAGTATGGTCGTTTTGGTTCAACTCATGGTGATTTATGAAGTTCTTTCGTTCTTATGTATCCACTTTTTTTGCGTTGGTAGTAAAATTTAAATCTGGTTCCGAGCCCAATGAGTATTTCAAACCAGAAGATTTTTTGTTGTCTCTTTTTCCTTCAGTTGGTTTAGAACTTACGCTCTCATAGAATGAAAATCTTCATATTCTATTTTTAGGGAGGGAAGACTGAGGATATTTGTTTATTGTGTTTGTTGTATATACACGTATGTTAATTTCCAGTGAGAAATGGAAAAAAGATTGGAACTTGGCAACATGGAGCTAAGTTGACAACCATGAGAAGTGCAAAAATTGCATTAATGGTCCCCCATTTATTGTCCCAGTATTAAGTTGGTACCCGATCTTTAAAATGGAACAAAGTTAGTCCTCAAATTTTAACTGTTTGCTCATTTTGGTTATCCCAGTTCTCCTGCAGATATCATTCAGGAAAACACAATCTTGATGGGCTGTTGTGATATATAATTTACGTTTTCCATAGTTTGACCTTGATTTTCAAAACTGTACAATTTACCTTGAGTATAAAGAGGTTGTTCTTACTTGACAACATGACAAAATGAAGCACAGGCATAAGTATAAGCATTCAGGTTGCAATTGATGTAAAAGAGAACATTTTTTCTTTTTTATCTGACTTCAATTTCGTCCTTTGGTATTAATTAGGTTTATTGCAAGAGATGCAATCCCTATCTTAAGTTGTTGTCAGAAGATATTTATCTTTTGGTTAATTCATTGAGTTTTGTATTCAGCATCCTTGTTGATGAGCAATTTTAAGAACTGTGCAACCTCTTAAGGAGAATACGTGGTAGGGATTTGTTTGACTTTCTCAATTTTTAAATATGGACTTACACTAGTGATAAATTGCATAGCCCCTCAAAAATGAAAAGACTTTTCTTCTGGTTTGTAATTTGTTACTAATTAGAAGAATCCCTCTAATCATAAACTTCACATCAAAACCTATTAGTTGGATTTAGTTTTAAATTACAAGCTAAAATGGTAGATGTACTTACGTCTCTGGAAAGCTGTTTGATGGATGGGTGCTGGGTTCAGTTGAATCTCGAAGTTGAACTTATCCTTGCAGTAGCTGCCAACTTTTAAAACATTCTATATTTGATCCTGAGGTAGTACATGGTATGCCATCTTTTTGTGTAAAACAAGAAACGTCTGCAACCTGCGAACTTCAGAAACTTGTCTATGTTCAACTTTTGCTTATCTCCTGTTAATTTTCATTTTTAATTGGTGGCAATTATTTGCCCATTGATAAATGTCAGTATATCAACTTTATGTCAGGTAACAACTAATCCCTCTATAATCATTTCAATCCAAAAATTGGTTTCTTAATATTTTCATTTGAAAGAATCTTGAAGATCATTGGTATTGGCTGAGGATTTGTCCACTTGGATATTGTTTCTCATCAGTGCAACAAGAGTGTATACCTCAAGCTATGTTAGGAATGGATGTCATATGTCAAGCTAAGTCTGGGATGGGGAAGACAGCAGTGTTTGTTCTATCTATCCTGCATCAGATTGAGCCCGTTTCTGGTCAAATTGCTGGACTTGTCCTTTGCCATACAAGAGAACTAACTTATCAAGTGTGTTTTGCTAATCCATTTTTCTTCTGTGTTGATTCAATTATTATTGTTCACTGCTTTGTAGGTGCACGTATACTCTATTTCCTTTTCTTCTGGCATAGGAATAATGTGATTCTGATTTTTTAGATCTGCCACGAATTTGAGAGGTTCATTACCTATTTACCTGAAATTAAAGTTGCTGTATTCCACGGTGGTGTCAACATTAAGATCCACAGAGATTTGTTGAAGAAAAAATGCCCTCATATTGCTGTGGGAACTCCTGGAAGAATATTGGCTCTTGTCAGGGATGGGGATCTCGGGTTAAAGAATGTGCGACATTTTATTCTTGATGAGTGTGACAAGATGCTTGGGGCACTTGGTATGATTTTATATTTTGCTATTTTTGTTCTAAATGCAGTCAATATTAGTCCTTTCTATTTATCTACTACAGATATGAGGAGAGATGTTCAACAAATTTTCAAGAGGACCCCTCACGATAAACAAGTTATGATGTTCTCGGCTACTCTCAGTAAGGAGATGCGTCCAGTTTGCAAGAAGTTTATGCAAGATGTAATTTTTTATCATCAATATATCTGTATTTGGAGTTTCTTGTTCTCTTGATGTCAGGCATGAGAGTTTTCTTGTCATTTCTTGAATCCCTGTGATTCAATGGTCTTTAATCAGAGTTCCTTATTCTCTCCATCCCCAACAAATAATTAGGCTATATTATCTGTGTGCGTGCACACCTTTTTTGTTGGTATTATTTGGGGTTGAGTGGGGAGTGATCAATATGTAAAATTTCTTCCCTGCATTCTGCTTTTCTGTGCGATTCTTGCATAGTGTACACGTGCAAGCATTGACTGATGAAGTCCATTGGGTTTTCTGTGCCGGAAACTGAGTGGACGTTTAAAAATGCTGATCTGTATAATTTGTCATGTGATGCTGTGCTTGATACTTTGTGATGCACACATTACACAGGTTTCTCATCATTGTTCACTAACACTTCGACTATCTTCTGCCTCAAATGGGGTACAATTTGTTTGTTTCCATCATCTCTGATTGCACGTGATGACATACAGTGTTTATAACATGGTTCAACTGTTATGGTGGACATTATGACCAAATTAATCTTTAGACAATGTTTAGCAGCTTCGGTATTCATGTTAACTGGAATCTGGTGCTTCTTCTCCCCTGTGCATAATTTGAATGCATTTCGCTGCCATTTCCCTAGAAGAGGATCAAATAAAATATAGAAATGCTAGTTTCTCTCCAATTGCATGTTGAGCTATTTTGTACTCAATATTGGGATCTAATTTTGTTACTGGTCTAAGGTTGCCCTGAATCCAAAGCTAGTATGAAAATCTGAAGATATGGACTTGGATTTAAATCTTGGCTGATTGAACCAATTAAGGTCCCTATCTAATTAGGTTTAATTATTTAGTATATTTACATATTGAGTATAAACATGATTTAGTAGTATTTAATAATCCATAAACGTCTTTATTTCCTTTGTTCCAAATTAATGTCTTGTTTGCTGAATTGAACAATTCCTTCCATTTTGCTTCCTAATTAACCTTCCTGCAACACCACCCACTTTCCATATTTAACCCCATTCAATATATGAATGCACTTATCACTCCATGCCACAACTACCCTAAGTAAAGACTGACCCTCTTTTTCACATTCAAACACGTGTTATATCACTCTGTTTCACGCATCAATTGATATAGTTGGATAATTTCCCAAATTACAAAACTTTTCAACTCTTTACTTGATTATGATGATTGTTTAAATCAAAATATTCATTTTGGAATGGGAAGTTTGTTGCTAAATATAGATGAATATTAAAAAGTTATATTTATTTGAATCCTTTCAGATTTTAGGTAAGATTTAGACATTTGGATGTGTTGGATTTCAATCTGTTGACGACTGATGATATATTGCAACTGGATGAAGATATAAGTTGTTTTAGAAATTGAATTATAGAATGCTGAATGAATAGTATTCATAATTTGAATAGATATACTTTGCATATGGTAGTTATGACTTGCAACTGGGTGCCATTTGTATACTTAGGTGTAACTATGATCAATTGTAAATAATGTGTATGCACCTTGCTCCTTGTAGCCAGTGGAAATTTATGTAGATAATGAAGCCAAGTTGACTCTCCATGGGCTTGTACAGGTATTCCGAATTCATCTGGTTAAGGCTTAACCTTTCTTACTCAGTCTCCATATTCTTATTCTACTTCGTCCTATCAGCATTATGTCAGATTAACCGAGGTAGAGAAGAACCGAAAGTTGAATTACCTTCTTGATGCCTTGGATTTCAACCAAGTTGTCATTTTTGTCAAAAGCATAAAAAAAGCAGCTCAGCTGAATAGGTCGCTAGTCGATTGCAACTTTCCTTCCATCTGCATTCATTCTGGAATGTCTCAGAAGGAAAGGCACGTCTATGTTACTTAAGTTCTCTAACTCTATCTAGATAAAAATTATATTGATAGTATGGATGCTATGCCTCTTAGAAGAAATGCTGCAGGAATAGACTTTAATTTTAATTGCAGATGTCATTCACTTTGTTTGTTCTAGGAGGTTCGTGTTTGTTGGTACCATGAAAGATTTTAGTGCTTTATATATTGTCAAATTTATCCACACATTTCGTATATTGCCTATGTTTGGCTCATGTTTATAAACCGTTTATATACATTCAAGCCACTATTTATCCACGCATTTCGAATGATTCACAAGTATTATTCACTTATCCATCACTCATTTCTATTTATATATAATTTAAACCGTTTATGAGCACATCCCAAACATGCTTGCTACAATCTTTTCCCCGTTTCTTTTCCTCTCCTTTTATAGTAGGGTAATAAGTAGTATCACAGCTTTTGGTAAAATATGATGTTTTTCATAAATGTCTGATGAGGCATGAATTATGCCATTAACTGTTGTTTGCTGTTTAATTAATCGTCGCGACAGTTCTAGTAGGATTTTTATGGTTGAAGGCATGAGATAAGTTCAAATTACTGACCGAACAGAGCATAGCTTTCACGACTCTGGTTTGTGCATAGTTGTTACATGTGATCTCCTTTAATCTTCTCCTTCAGGCTTTTGCCTGTTTTTGTTGTCCACAAGTTTAATTTCCACCTGTCCTATGGCTTTATCTTTTTGTTAAACTTTGCCTCGTCTTTGCAATAGTTGTATTGCATATAAGAATGTTATCTACTTATTATTTTTCGTGGCTAACTTCAGGTTGAACCGTTACAAAATTTTCAAAGAGGGCCTCAAAAGAATTCTTGTCTCAACTGATTTATTTGGAAGGGGAATTGACATGGAGCGTATCAATATTGTTATTAACTATGATATGCCAGATTCTGCAGACACTTACTTGCACAGGGTATTTCCACTAATATTAGTCTGAATGTATAGATGATCTATGACAGTGATGTTATAGCTGACCCATATTTCTTTTGGACTCTGTTCTCCAACAGGTAGGTCGAGCTGGTCGATTTGGTATGAAAGGACTTGGTATTACCTTTGTGTCTTCCGCTTTGGATTCACATGTTCTTAATCAGGTAATAAATGGGTTTTAAAACTCTGTTTGTCCTTTATTTTCCTCTTTTTATTAGTCTGTCAGTCATTTAAAATTCGATAATTTTCTAATGGAACATCCAACATTGAATGGAGTTCTTACACATTGGACATTCCATTGGAAAAAGTAGCGGATTGGAGATTCTTACTAGTGGTTGAACTGAAATGAAAAGCAAATTTCAGTGAATATTTTGGAACAAGATAAATTTTTGGTGGCTAACTTGAAACTTTTCCCTTTAAGTTGAGTTGACTAACAATGTTTTTAACATGGTGAATTGGAAAATTGTGTTGAATAGTGAGTGATTTGTGTTTACTACTAACCTTGTAGTTGTCTTATGGGATTAGGTTCAACAAAGATTTGAAGTGGATATAAAGGAGATTCCTGAACAAATTGATGCTACTACATATGGTATATATTCTACCTCATACTGGTTTGCTTTTAACTGTCTCGTGAGCTCGAACTGTGCTTGATCGAATAGATTTTACTGTTGTCATAAGAGGGACTTTTCTGGAAAGTTTTCTGTACTTTGAAGTGAAGAAATACATTTCCTTTTTCTTATTAAGGCCATCTTTGACTTTAGTATTGTGTAAAAAGTTACACAACCATCTTCATTTACTACCAGAAGCCCTTTTCATTCCTCCATATCTCAGCTGAATCTACTTTTTCATCATACAGATCACAAGATCAGCTAGTATTTTGTCCCGTTCTTCCTAATCAACCCTCATGTGTCAATTATGTAGTCATTCCTCGTTTTGCCTTCTCCAAATAAAAATCAATTTCTTTAAGCAGATCCCCAGTTTCTCCAAATCCGAATGGTCGATTTTTCATTTGTGTAATCAACACTTACCGAGTAGGAGTAGGAGTAGGAGTAGGGGTGGGGTGCATTTGATTAATTCTTGACAAAAATATACGTGGAGATTTTTGTGTCTTTTGCTAAACTTTGACGATTTTCAATAAATTCCAGGTATGAGTTCCGAGTTCCGATTAGTTATTTCCTATTTTGGTGAATTTAAGAAAAATGAACAAGATGGATGGTCTTGGAGTGGAAAAGAAACGAAATCTCTTGTTGTTTCAAGAATTATTTCATACACGGAGTTGTATGATAGAGTGCGGGAACTCCTTATTGTCGATACCACTTTATACAATATGGAGATGAGATTTGTTGTCCCTGGCATGACACACGTGCCTGTTGCACCAGTAAAGATTACGACTGATGATGACGTGAAGTGGCTTCTCTCTGTTCACCAACAAATTCCTCTTTGCATCACCATTGTCAATTAGAGTTCAATCCCCCTTTTTGTGGAAAACGTGCAAAATTCTGCGGGGTAACAATATCAGATGCAAATATTTTTGTGCCAACTATGCTGATATTGTCGATAGTGATATCGGTAATGGTATAGACAACCACATTCTCCATTTTATCGACAATGTGATAGTGACTATGTTTTGTAGTTATTTTGTAGGGCCGAGATAGTTCAAAATAGCACTGGACATGTATATTCCAAACCCCGATTGTTGATGAGAATGATGGTTGATGGTTGGTTATTTTTCACATCGTCCTGATATTTATGGTGCTTTGGCAACATTTTGTAACTCACAATGTGGTTCTTCACAGCTTGTTAATTGAAATGGTGATTGAAGTCTCTGTTTTGGAAAGTGTTGCAGAATAACTTTTGCCTCCTTCCATTTTGAGAAAACGGCAATGCATTTAAGGATTGGTTGTGGTAGTTCACTAGTTCTACCATAAGGGATTAGACAATTGCACTCCATAGATTCTCTACTTTGGTTCTCGTTTCTTGTTGTTTGATTCTTTTTGTTAGCAGTTGGAGATTAGGTAAGGATAAAAATGAAGGACAAAACATAGAACTACTGAACTTTTTAAGTGAGACTAGTCTATGTTACGTGCGATGCACGAGCCGTGCATGAATTATGATTTGGTTAGCGTATGTATTGAATATGTTTGAAAATATATTAGAAGATGGAATTATTGGCAAATAACTAACCAGCAAATAATTGAGATAATAGTATACATATTGATGTGTTTGATTGTTGTTAGGAAAATATGTAATTGGCAAATCTGTGACCGAGGACCAAATTGTCAAAATTGTAAAGTCAAGGACCAAATTGTCAATGTCCAATAGTTCAGGGACTAGAGTTGCAATTAACTAAAGTTTATAGGCTAGGTCTAGGGTTGTGTGGGATGCCTCGAAGATGCAAGCGGCGCTTTGATTTCGCTAGAGTCTCGTCCTGATCTCGCTCGAGCCACAATTGCAGAACCAACTTCGCTGGACTTACTCTGAGCCGTCGCTCGAGGTTCGCCAGTACCTCGCTCGAGCGACCGTGTTACCTAGCCAATTCTAATTTTAAACGCTCGCGAATGTTTGACGCTCCACATTACCATATATCAACCTCTATATATACAAAACGTCCCATTTGTGTTCATGAACCCGAAAATTCACATTGAAAACACTTTGAATATTCTTTCAATTCCTTGGCAACCAAAAATCCAAATCATTCTCTCCAAGGATCAAAAGCCAAAGAAATCCTTCATTGTTCTCATACCAATCCTTGGCTTGTTGAGTAAGGATCTGCAAAATTCAGGAGGGTCTTGAGTTCATACAGCAAGGAGGTCAGAAAATTGAGAGTGTCAATGATGTCTAGCGTGCTGTAAGTTGGTTTCTACAATAGTGAATCTCTACTGGCTTGTGCCCGGAGTTTTTACCCAGTTGGGTTTCTCCGTCAACATGTTTATTGTGTTTTTACCGCTTTAATTTATTTACTTGTCAATGGTAATCCAACATAGGTAGATAAAGCACGTGAATTAATCTGGACAAATTATAATTTGTGTGACTTGTTGCATGAATTATTCAAAAAGTTTTTAATTCCACAAGAACACCTATTCACCCCCCTCTAGGTGTTAGTTGGGTCGAACGATAGGTTTTTCAAGTGGTATCAGAGCCTAATCTCGAGTCCTGGCCCATAGTTGTCTAGATGAGTCAATCACTGTCTGTACCTCCGTTTTTTTACGGAAGTAATCATGCATATTGGAAGGTTAGAATGCGTGCGTTCCTTAAGTCCTTAGATGAGCATGTTTGGATTAGCGTTCAAAATGGTTGGAAACCTCCATTTACTACCGTATCAGGAACAATTAACCTTACTGACATATCACTGTGGACTAAAGATGAATTAGCTGCATGTAATTGGAATAGTAAGGGAATTCATGCATTATTCATGGCTCTATCTCCAGAAGAGTTTAGGAGAGTGTCTATGTGCGAAACTGCTAAAGAGGTTTGGGACATTCTCGAAACTACACATGAGGGAACTAAAATAGTAAAGAACTCAAAATTGCAAATGCTAGCCTCTAGATTTGAAGAAGTGAATATGAAAGATGATGAAACCTTTGATGAGTTTTACGCTAAACTAATGATATAGTTAACTCTAGTTTCAACCTAGGTGAGAGAATTCCCGAGACTAAGATTGTGAGAAAAGTACTTAGATCTCTACCTGAGAGATTTAAGCCTAAAGTCACTGCCATTGAGGAAAGTAAGGACCTAGATGAAGTTAAAATCGAAGAATTGGTAGGATCCTTGCAAACCTATGAACTCACTATCTCACAACATAAGAAAGGAAAGTCCATAGCCCTAAAATCCATTAAAGAAGATGAATCTTCTGATATTGCGTCACTTAGGGATGAGGAAATCGCATACTTTGTTGAGAAATTTCAAAAAGTCCTCAAGAATAGGAGAAAGCCTCAGGATAGAAAGAGTGGAGCCCCTAGCAGATTCACAAAAGATAAAATTGAGAAAGTTAACAATAAAGGGTCAAGTGAGGAGCCACGTTTGGTTATATGTCATGAGTGTCAAGGAATAGGTCACTATAGGAATGAGTGTCTTAGCTATAAGAAAAATCAAAGAAAAGGGAAAGATAGGGCCTTAGTTGTCTCACTTACTGATAATGAATCTGAGACCAGTGATAGGCATAAATCCTCTAGTAGTGATGATGAAGGAAATTATATGGCATTTGTGGCTACTGTTAAGAGTGAATCTGATAAGGAAAGTGACAAGGTTGAGGAAGAACATTCAAACGATAATTCTGGTAATGAGGATGAGGATGACATAGACTTACAAGAAGCTTATCAACTGTTGTTTAAGGAGAGTCTTAAAATAAAGAAGGTCAATAAAGCCCTACTTAAAAAGGTTGACGAACTTGAAAGGGAAAAAGAGAAACTGGGTAGTAAGCTTCAGGATTCACTTAAGAGTGGTAGTGAGTTAAAGTGTGTCAATGAGAAATTGGAAGACAAGGTTAAGAGTTTGACTAGTGAATTGGAGAAATCTAATGCTCGTCTTCAGACATTCATAAGTGGAACTAATAAATTGGATAACCAGTGGGAGATAAGAGAGGTCTAGGATATGTTGAGGGTAATACACATGTTGTTGGACCATCTAAGACTGTCTTTGTGTTTGCCTCTAAGTCTAATGCTGTTAGGAGTCCAAGTAAGGGTAAGAGTGTTCCTAGGGAACAGAGTCATCAATCACGTAGGAACATCAGGACTAGGTACCCACAGACACGTACCTTTGAGCCTAGGTTCATTCCTACCCGTCACCACTGTGGAGCTCTAGGATACACTAGGCCTAGATGTTATAAGTTAGGCAATGAGCGTAGAAATCAAAACATTCCTAGTCAAGTTAGCTTTCTGTCTAATCAGGTTAATCATTTGACTGAGATGCTTACTAAGCTAACTAAGAGTACTTTGTCATCTAAAAAGGTTTGGGTCCAAAAGGGTGATCTAGGTAGACTTTCAGGTCAAGAAAACTGTTTTGTTGCTCATATTGCTTTAAAAGCTCAAAATTCTAATATGTGGTACCTGGATAGTGCATGTTCTAGGCATATGTGTGGTAATAAAGCTCTATTCACTACTCTTGATGAATGTAATGGTGGTATAGTTACCTTTGGAGATGGGGGCTCTGCACCTATTCTTGGCAAAGGTACTGTACAAATGTATGGCTTACCTGTGATCTCTAATGTGCTTTATGTGGAAGGTTTAAAGTTAAATTTGTTAAGCATTAGTCAGATTTGTGATGACGACTTTGAGGTTAGTTTTGTGCAGAAGAGATGTACCGTGTATGATTCATCCGGTGGGGTAGTCCTTGAAGGGGTTAGAACATCTGACAATTGTTATGGGGTATTACCTAATTCTAACTATATGTGTAGGAGTGCTAAAATTGATGTGAGTGAGCTCTGGCACAAAAGATTAGGTCATTTGAACTATAAGAGTCTAGAGCAGTTGGCTAAGAAAGAATTGATAGATGGGTTGCCTAAGATAGTTCCTAGTGAAAATGTTGTGTGTGGACCATGTCAACTAGGTAAACAACTTAAGGGGAGCCATAAGAAGACTACTAAAATTCTGACCAAAAGACCCCTGGAGTTGGTACACATGGATTTGATGGGACCTTCTAGGACTGAGAGTTTAGGTGGTAAGCGATACATTCTTATCGTGGTAGACGACTTCTCGAGGTTTATTTGGATAGAATTGCTTAGGGAAAAATCTGATGCTTGTGATCTCATAAAGTCTCTGTGTAAACGGCTTAACAATGAACTGAATCTCAAAGTGTCTAGGATGCGTAGTGACCATGGAAAAGAGTTTGAGAACTTTCATCTTGAAAGTTTCTGTATGGACGAAGGGATATTGCATGAGTTCTCTTCCCCTATCACTCCGCAACAAAATGGGGTAGTTGAAAGGAAGAATCGTGTCCTTCAGGACATGGCTAGAGCCATGCTTCATGGCAAGGAATTAGCCCTACACTTTTGGGGAGAAGCTATTAACACTGCACGCCACATCATCAATGGAGTCTACCTTAGACCCAAGACTGATCAGACCCCATATGAAATTCTTAAGGGTAAAAAGCCTACTGTTAAGTATTTTCGAGTATTTGGGAGTAAGTGCTACATTTTGCGGGATAGAGAGAATTTGAGTAAGTTTGAATCAAAGAGTGATGAAGGGATCTTCCTAGGGTACTCTAGGAATAGCCGAGCATTTAGAGTGTATAACTTACGTACCTGTGTGGTGATGGAGTCTATAAATGTTGTGATAGATGATGCTGTGAGTGAGGGGGAGAGTGCTGAAAAATGTGATAAAGATGGTGATCTTTTGAGTTCAAGTGATCCTACCGAGCTACCTGTGCTTGAATCATCTTGTAAGAAACCTGAAACATCTGAAAAGGAAACACTTCCACAAAATCTAGATATACATCCTAAGGAACCAACGAATAGGGTTAAGTCTAATCATCCTAAGGATAATATCATTGGGGATCTAGATGAAAGGATGAGACTTCGTAGGAGAGTTCTGAATAATCTAGCTTACACTAGCTATGTGTCTCAAGTTGAGCCTAAGAAAGTTGAAGAGGCCCAGTGATGAGTGTTGGGTGAATGCGATGCATGAGGAGCTAAATCAATTTGCTAGGAATAATGTGTGGATCTTAGTTCCCAGACCTGAAAATTGTAATGTTATTGGTACCAAGTGGATCTTTAAAAACAAGACAGATGACCAAGGTACTATAACTAGGAATAAGGCGAGATTAGTTGCTCAGGGGTATACTCAAGTTGAGAGGATTGATTTTGATGAGACTTTTGCCCCCGTTGCACGACTTGAGTCTATTAGGATTCTGCTTGCTGTTGCATGTACCTTAGGATTCAAGGTGCATCAAATGGACATTAAGAGTGCCTTCTTGAATGGACTTCTTCAGGAAGAAGTATATGTGGAACAA
>NC_036248.1:2434750-2456198 GCF_002742605.1 Olea europaea var. sylvestris
AAGCACTCTATGGTTTGAAGCAAGCTCCTAGAGCTTGGTATGAGAGACTTACATCATATCTGGAAGAACAGGGTTCTCTCGAGGTGGTGCAGATAGGACCTTATTCATTAGACATATAGAAGAAAATTTTACCATTGCTCAGATTTATGTCGATGATATCATTTTTGGGTCTCCTCTTGAGTCTTTAGCGTTTGAGTTTGCTGAGTGTCTGCAGAGAGAGTTCGAGATGAGTATGGTTGGGGAGTTAAGTTATTTCCTTGGACTTCAGGTACGACAGACAGAGGATGGACTGTTTATCTCACAGTCTAAGTATGCTAAGGATCTCGTTAAGCGATTTGGGTTAGATAGTAAGAAGCATACTAGGACACCGATGAGTACTAGCTTAAAGTTAGGTCGTGATCCTTCTGGTAAGAGTGTAGATCCTTCCCTATATCGTAGCATGATAGGTAGTCTTCTCTATCTCACAGCTACTAGGCCTGACATTGCCTTTAGTGTAGGAGTGTGTGCTCGCTTTCAGGCAGATCCAAAAGAGTCACACCTAAGCTCTATTAGACGCATAATCAGGTATATTGGTGGTACAGTGGATCTAGGGATATTCTATTCTAGGAATTCCAATCTTGATTTGGCTGGATACTCCGACGCCGATTGGGCCGGAAATGCAGATGATAGGAAAAGGACGACTGGGGGTTGTTTTTACATGGGTAGCAATCTCGTAGCCTGGCTAAGTAAGAAACAAAATTCAATATCTTTATTCTGCAACAAAATGGGGTAGTTGAAAGGAAGAATCGTGTCCTTCAGGACATGGCTAGAGCCATGCTTCATGGCAAGGAATTAGCCCTACACTTTTGGGGAGAAGCTATTAACACTGCACGCCACATCATCAATGTGTTTTCTGTGATAATACGAGTGCGATAAATATTTCTAAGAATCCCATTCAGCACTCTCGAACAAAACATATTGATATACGACATCATTTCATTCGAGAGCTTGTTGAATCACATGTTGTCTCTCTTGACCATGTCTCTACTGATAATCAATTGGCTGATCTACTTACGAAACCACTAGATGGGTTGAGGTTTGAGTCGCTTCGGACGGCTGTTGGTGTTAGCTCACCTATTTGATCATGAGTTTTTGCATATTCATGCTTGCATCACATTTGCACCTAGTCACTTCGTACTTTGCATGTGACCTATGTATGTGTGATGCATTTTTGTTTGTTTGTTTCATCTTCATTTGCTATTTTTGTTTGTGTGTTTAAATGTATGGGAAAAAAAGGGATTTTTCATGTGTGTACCTTTTATGTCTCGATTCTGGCATTTGCATTTAGAATCTAACTCTATTATTCATCATATGTACAAGTCTGAGGTTCCATCATTGTTCACGTTGTCTGTGGAGTTTTGGGTATATAGCTCGTCATTCATCTTTGCACAGCACACACTGTAGTCTTGTATGTGAGTCTTGACCGCTTGGGTGAGACTTGGGATGGTGATCTTCCATGCTTAGGATTGTGTGTCCATTTGACTTGATCTGGGACGAGTGTCACCTAATCATATTGTCTTTCCCCACGTTTATTGTATTTTGTCGAACTTCTTGAATGGACTTCTTCAGGAAGAAGTATATGTGGAACAACCTAAGGGATTTGTTGATCCAAAATTTCTCCACTATGTCTATAAACTTCACGGTATTTTGTCGAACGTTTGACTATCTTCGGGGCCTATTTGACTCGAACTATTAAGCCCGAGGGGTTTTTAACCTGGTGCCCTAAAGTCGTCTGACTTGGGAGTCACCGGCCCAACGTTCGTTACGGGGGTCATCTATGTCGCCTAATCAGGATAGCATTGCACTTAAGTTTGTTTGTTAAAAAAAAAAAAAAAACATGAGATCATTCAGTTAGGGGGAGTAAAAGTGTGACAATCGTATTATTTGATTTGGGTTCTCGTGGTATTGGATTTGATTGTCACTTGGTCGACATACACCTTTGTTTGGTTGTTTTCACGTATCCTTTTTCACTAATTTAAGGTTTTGAGTCTCGCTTGCATGGACTACGTGGCACCCTTCCCGGTGTTGGTCTGTATACACTTTACTCCATGGTAATTTGATCTTTGTGTGGACTTACGTTTTGTATATATGCTGATTATTGGGTTTGTGACTTTATGCTTATTGTTGGGCTCGATTGTATATTCGATTACATACTTCGTTTCGTTCCACATTTCAAAATTTTGAAATACGAGGTTAATTTTGTAATTTTCTAAGAGTTCTGCCATTTTTTAAAAAAATTCAAAATTTTGGTGCTATTTTTGAAATTTGAGTTTTCGCTCGAGGCTCGCGTGCCGTTCGCTCGAGCGAAAATAACAGTGTTGTTTTCGCTCGAGTCTCGCTGTCGTCTCGCTCGTGCGACAGTGTGGGTATTTGAATTCTGATTCTTCATTTCGCACATTATTTTTTCATTTTTCTCCCTACATTTACATACATTTCTTCTTTTGTGTTGCAATTTCTTCAAATATTCTTGATAATTGATCGATTCGAAGCACTTACACCCGATTTCAACTTCAAAATTCCATCTTGAACATCATTTGAGGTAGTTTTTCTTGTTTTTTCTTCCTTTTTTTGTGTTTTTGCATTTTCTGCATGTTTGTTCGGTTTTGTGAGCATCATTGCTTAATTCTTATGGATTCTGTGCCTCTTGCATCTCTTTGATTCATGGATTGCCATTTCTCGCACTTTTATTCAAAGTTTAGCTCGCATTGTGTGATTCTTTGTTGGTTATTTTAAGTGTGTTTCTTGTTTTTTCTTCCATGTTCGTCGACTTCGTTCTTACATTCCGTAACTCCGATTTGCATGTGGTTTGTTTCATTTTGAAGAGCATGTTGCCTAGTTTGTGGAGTTGTGCTTGGTTGCGTGGGTGCGTCTCGTGTGTGCTTGGAAATTCGTGCCGAAGTGACGCACGCCACGTGTTCGATGCAATGCCCTAGCTATTTTCTTGTTTCCTTAGGGTTGTTTGGGTATTTTTCTCATTCCATTTTTGCTTCGTTGTGGCTTTACGTATATTCTTCGTTGGGTTTCGAGTCGTGATGACTTTGCTCTTAGGGTCGATCGCGTTTTTCGATGTATCACTTTTGTGCCTCATTTGTGTGCACGGTGTGTCATGACACGTTGCATCGTTTCATGTACATTTTTCATGTGACTCATTTCTTGCCTCTTTACGTGTGTCAGATGGCCCGTAAGCGATCACGTCCCTCTTCCCAGCCGGCTAGTGGTTCGACCTCTTACAGTCGATCGAGTTTCATTTCTGCTACAGCCCAGGAGGTCTTCACTTCCCAGTTCTCCTTACGCCCCGTTCTCGTGGAGCGTGAGGTAATTTTGTCTGACCTTCCCGTAGATATAGCTGCCATCTTAGTGTCTCGGGGTTGAGAGCCTTTGCTTGTTGGTCTATCACCTCCACCCCTCTCCTAGTTCAGGAATTCTATGCGAATATCCACGATATTGACGGGTCGTCCTTTAGGGTATTTTTGCGGGATCATTCTTTTAGGGTTACACTTTCTGCCGTAGCTCAGGCCTTAGGTATACCAAAGATTACCCATCCTACGTACCCCTATATTTTACCCTCTGCTGTTCCGGCCGACTCCCTTGTTCGGTCGACGATTTTGAACACCCTGTCTGTCGGGGGGCCTACGGCGATGGCCACGGGTTCTCTTCCCACTGATCGCCAGGTTTTGTTGCGTATTGTGTGCACAAACCTATGGCCCGTAGCCCATACTTCTTCCTTACCCATGGGGCGGGCCCGCTTTCTCTACGCCCTCCTTCGCGGGGACTCGATTGACCTACCCGGCTTTGTTTACCAGCAGATTCTGGCTTCGTTTCATACTCCGAGGGGTCGGATCGAGTTACCTTATGCCTGCTTGATTCATAGGGTTGCTTTATTTTTGGGTGCTTTATTCCCCGAAGGTTCGACTCGTCGCATAGGACGTCCGATTGGACAGCAGACTATTCATCAGAGTTGTTCGCATATTCCATCTTCCTCTTCTTCTGCTCAGGCTACAGTGGCGGCTGCAGCTGTTGATACTTTTGATTGTTTCGAGCCCCTCGATCCTATTTTTGATATACTTACTGGGGGTTCTCGGGTATTCCTTCCATCTCGTCCCGCTCCTCCTTTGGCTATTCCGCTCAGCTCCTCCCGTCCTTCAACATCTACTTCTATTCCTAGGGTGGCTACGTTGTCCGTTGACCCCATGGTGCCGCTTCTGGGTCAGATGTCTACACTGATCGAGCAGCAGGCTCGTATGATAGCTGAGATCACGCAGTTACGTGCTGCTTCAGAGCGTCAGTCAGCCGAGATGTCTACGTTTCGCCGTGCTCTTGCTGTCTGTCAGCGTCAGTTGCGCTGGATTCGAGATCATTTGGAGGAGAGCACGAGTGCTGAGAGTGGTTCTGATTCTTCCAGTGCTGGAGATGCTGCTTCTTAGTTCGTTTTGTTGCTTTAGCTTTTCTTTGGCACTTTGTGACAAAAAGGGGGAGTAGATTGATTGGGTTGATATGGAGTAGATTGCATAGATATTGGAGTAGATAATTATTTTTTGATAACTGTGATATAAAGTTGATGTATATATGTCATTTTATAACTAGATTAAGTTTTTGATGTTTTGACAATCTTAATGTCTGTTTTTGGTGTTTTAGACATACATTATTATTGCTTCTTAATCTGGTTAATGATATATGATTTATATCTTGTCTATATTTACTGTTTCCATTTCACATGCTTTTTCACGTGGTATTTGAGTTTTGTTTTTCAGGAAACAAGTTCAACAAGATATTGCTGATGTGATAGAATAGATTGGTAGTTTGGAGTCAATTTGTTTTTTATCCTTGATTGTCAAATGTGTTTTTGTCACAAAATGCTAAAGGGGGAGTTTGTTAGGAAAATATGTAATTGGCAAATCTGTGACCAAGGACCAAATTGTCAAAATTGTAAAGTCGAGGACCAAATTGTCAATGTCCAATAGTTCAGGGACTAGAGTTGCAATTAACTAAAGTTTATAGGCTAGGTCTAGGGTTGTGTGGGATGCCTCGAAGATGCAAGCGGCGCTTTGATTTCGCTAGAGTCTCGCCCTGACCTCGCTCGAGCCACAATTGCAGAACCAACTTCGCTGGACTCACGCTGAGCCGTCGCTCGAGCGAAAGGTACGTCGCTCGAGGCTCGTCAGTACCTCGCTCCAGCAACCGTGTTACCTAGCCAATTCTAATTTTAAACGCTCGCGAATGTTTGACGCTCCACATTACCATATATCAACCTCTATATATACAAAACGTCCCATTCGTGTTCATGAACCCGAAAATTCACATTGAAAATACTTTGAATATTCTTTCAATTCCTTGGCAACCAAAAATCCAAATCATTCTCTCCAAGGATCAAAAGCCAAAGAAATCCTTCATTGTTCTCATACCAATACTTGGCTTGTTGAGTAAAAACTTCAAATCCATAAACCCCAAAACACCTGTCTCACAACTCCAATTAAACTTCCAGAAGATCATCAGTTTGAAGATCCGGGAAGGATTTGCTTGAAGAGCTGGAGCGCGTGACGATTCACGAGAGGTAGAAATTATACAAGGCTGGGATTTAGCACGGATCTGCAAAATCCAAGAGGGTCTTGAGTTCATACAGCAAGGAGGTCAGAAAATTGAGAGTGTCAATGATGTCTGGCGTGCTGTAAGTTGGTTTCTACAATAGTGAATCTCTACTGGCTTGTGCCCGGAGGTTTTACCCCGTTGGGGTTCTCCGTCAACATGTTTATTTTGTTTTTACCGCTTTAATTTATTTACTTGTCAATGGTAATCCAACATAGGTAGATAAAGCACGTGAATTAATCTGGACAAATTATAATTTATGTGACTTGTTGCATGAATTATTCAAAAAGTTTTTAATTCCACAAGAACACCTATTCACCCCCCCTAGGTGTTAGTTGGGAGCCGTGCATGAATTATGATTTGGTTAGTGTATGTATTGAATATGTTTGAAAATATATTGGAAGATGGAATTATTGGCAAATAACTAACCGGCAAATAATTGAGATAATAGTATACATATTGATGTGTTTGATTGTGATTTGTAAATTCATCATAATTAATCATGTGTTTGTATTACAGTCAATGATAGATAAGAGAGAATAAAAATTAACTTCATTATCATCGTTAATTACAGAGTATAGCCAAGATAATATAAATAATGACTAGTTTTCGAGATGGATGATGTAGGGATTAAATATACATCATTTGTCATCACTTTTTTTGTTTGGCAGTTTTTGATGAGGAAATTATACATACTTAACAAAATAGAATTTCAAGATTAAATTTACAATGAAGACAAATTTCACAAAACGAAATAGCAAAAAATTCACAAAATCACACAGCGCTCTTGTCAAAAAGTTGGTTTTACGGAAAATATTTCGACTACCATTTACTCCAGTTTTTCTTTGTGAGCAAGTGGATTTGAGTCTGAACTTATGTTTTCATCACAAGCCACTTTTGAGGTGGAACTCTCATTGGAAGATTTGAAAATGGCTTTTTTCTCTAGAGGTGACCAATCTTCTTGATAGTCTGTACTAACGTTTTTCCTAACATTTTTTCCAACTATTGTAACCACAACCTGACTGTCAACGTTTGTTTGGATTTTTGGTTTAAGACTTGCATGATCAATATTTGCTTGAATTTCTTGTCCTGGACTTGGATGGTCTAAGTCTGTTATAGAGATGATATCAAATCTGTAACTTGATGAATTAGGTTCATTTTGCGATGCTTTTAAGTAGAAAGCTCGTTCAGTATCCTGCATTTTTTAATGGTTGCTTCGACATTTGTCTTTGAACTCTGTGTTAATTTTAAATTGTATTAATATTATTTGACTAAAATATGTACTGAATGGCAAAATGTTTGAGACGAGTTGGATTTCTTACAAATTTGGTTTCCTCCATCAAAGACTCTGAAGTTGTAAATAATAGTTTCTTAGTTTGTTCACCAATTGCATTTGGACTGATTGATCCCGTGACATCTGAAAGCCGCACATATACTCTAGCTCTAAAGTGAAAAAGAAATTAGTATTAATAGATGCAAGAGTAATAAAGAGAAGTAGAAATGTCATGCATAAGTAAATATTTTACCTTCACCAAATGAAGTAAAAAATGAAAAGTAATTAATTGCTAGTGTATTTTATCGAGGAATAGCTTTGGAATTGTGATTCTTGCAAAAAATACAAAAATATGTTTCTCCAAAATCAACATTCGGCCATCTAAAACAGTTGTTACAAGCCATGTACCAAGATTTGCTATCAATTTTATCTGTTGTTGCTGTGCCGTTTACCCAATAAAACTTTCGCTGTTACCAGTATGGATATACTTAGAGAAATTACAAGGAAAAATAAATAATATGATTGAGTATATGTTGTAATATATATCTCTATATTAGGAAATAAATACATATTGAATAGCATACGTAACCTTAATATTACCGCTAGAAGGCGTCCCTGAAGATTTTGAATAGGATTGAATTTACTTCGTACGGGTGGAGAAAGATTTGCGGGGCTTTTGTCCATGTATGATTTTTTCAATACAAAATCATCTATTTTAATGAAATTTGTTCTTACCCTAATCAAAAGATATGAAGATAATTAGTAACTCCAATAGTAATGTGTGGAAAAATAATCGAGAGGGAAAAAAGGAATAATAAAATAGCACTTTGTACATACCATTCTGTCATTTGTTTTACTGCGTTGAAAGGTATATTTATGAAGAAAGTGGAACGGACTTTTGTGGACAATTTTAAACCTATATAATATCAATATGGAGAATGTGTAAATGATGTAATATATACCTTAAGAGGAGTTTAAATAATACAATAGAACATACCAAAGAATGATGTAACCTTTAGACGGGTTGCGAAGATAACTGGCTTTTTGTCAATAATGTCTACTATCAGTAAGCATTTTCTGTCAACAAATGAATCCCAAAGTGTAAGCACCATTGTTTTGAAATTCATGTCTAGAAGTATGATATCTTGCCACCAAGTTTGGTTGTCATCTTTGAATTGAATCAATCGTTTGGGTATCATATCAACTGCAACTGCAAGTATATCTGCAAATTTGAAATGAGCCATCAAAATTTCTTTTTTTCGAACATAAGCAGTATGAATTTGAAGGAAACTATATTTCTGTAGAATCAATAAATGATTATTTAATATTTATGAAATTTTGTCTTACTTAAATCAGTATCTGTATCCATGCATTGTTCGAGTTCATGAAACTGTGTCGGTTGATATGTTGAGAATACAAACTCTAGATTATCTTCATTCAATTCTTCAATACGAGTTTCTCCGGTTATTGTTCATTGTAGAGAGCCAGTCGAATATCTGTAGTTTGTCGTATTGTTCTTCACGTAAACTTTCGAAATAGTATAAGTTTTTCCCAGAACAAGTAGATCCTCAAAAGCAATGATATTGGAATCATATAAGCTTACCTAAATAGTATTACCTTGAAAAATGATGAGGAACCATATAAATAATTGTAATATACGTGATCTTAGATTAAGAAAAAAATAAAACAAAAAGAAATGAAGAAAAAATGTATGAAGAAGAGTTACCTGAGTATCTATTAACATCAAATGTTGGTACCTTCCATTGCCTTGTCTCGAAGGCTTTGGTGATTGTTTTTCAACTACAATCACTTTAGCTTTCCACTTTTGATTGTTGGAATAATTTCTGGTAGAAGTTGGTATTTTTCTTCCATCGTGGCAATTTCGTAACAGAATAACAGAGGCAAAATACACATAAAAGGAAGATTTCTATGGCAAACGATTTTGAGATATCCAATTGACAAATAAAAGAAGATATATATATAGACATGTAAAATTATATCATATTTGATTTCCCGTAATTTATCTTCTATTCTTAATTTTATTTTTTTTATAAAAAGTAATACAAGTATGTACTAAGTAAAATATTATTATTAGCCATATACTGTCAAACTTGTTGTCTGCATGTGATATGGAGATTACTTGTAATATTAATTTATTGATAGTACATAAATAACGTGAGTTCAAGGATTTACACTTAGAGCAAAATATGTAAAACTATATTTTATTCGTTTTCCCTATTATAAATATAATAAAAGGACGTCAAAATTTGGATTAAAAAGGAAAAAGATCAAGATTTACACGGTAAAATCTTATCATACTCATACTCTATTGATTCATAATGATTGAACATAGACATGGGCTAGCAAAAGTTTAAACATGGTACAAGAATGTTTCTGAATTAAATTAAATTGTATTCATTGGGGGAAAAAAGTATTCATACTACAAACCTTCATTGTAATGAAAGGAAAATTTGATTCAATTATTTATTGAGATTAAATAAATTGAATTGTAATAAATATCTAAATACACGTGAATATGTTGATTTATGATTTTGTGTATGAAATTAAAGAATTCAAACAAAGACGTAGATTTGAGATTCTATAAAAGGTGTGAATACTTTGTATTTCATAACACAACAAAAATACTTCATTGATTGTTGACCAAATGCATAAAACAACAATAATATACAACTCATATGTGACAGCCTTTTATCTTGTGGTTGGTTTATGCTCATTTATTATACTTTTAGTCCCAGAAATCTCTACATTTTCAAGAGAAATTCCCCACAAATTTAAACAGGAGAATCTCTTAAGGCCTTCGTGATTATGGAGGTCAAGTCTCCATAATCACGGAGGCAAGGCTAAGGCGAGGCATAATTTCATGTCATGAATTGTCTGAATTGTCTAGACACGAATATAAGATATTTTATTATCGATTTTAAAATATTTATGCATATATAGGTTATGAAAATATAATGTTTATTTGGAACTCTTAAAAAATGTTTCTCTATTTTTAATTTTTAGATTCATTCATAAATAAGATGTGATTTTTGGAATAATTTATGTAGATGTCTCTAGAATACATAATTTCTCCGGATCAATGGTTTTCGGCTACAATTGTCCAGTATCCAAATTTCAAATATCTTAAAGACTTTGTACAATTTTTAGATTCGAATGAGCAATTTTTGTTGATGTGTAGTAATTTTTATGGATTTCTTTATGGAGTTTTTTACAAAGGAAAAATGTACAATTTAGTAGTAGGTTGGTGCATGAATTTATATTGAGGCTTGTGAATTATGGGAAAAATGATGAAATTTGGGTAAGGTTAGACGATCATGTAGCCAGATTTGGTATGCAAGAATTTGATCTTATTACTGAATTACCTTGTCATGAATCATCGATGGACATTAATGATACAAATGATCGTCTTAGAAATCAATACTTTAATGGTACATGTCGAATCAGTATGAAGATGCTTTATGAAGCATTCCATGCGTGCAAACATGAAGAAGATAAATTGAAGTTTGGTTTAGTCATGTTGGTCGAATGTGTGTTGACACCCACTTTAAGACAAATTGATTATAGAACTCTTGGTATAGTTGAACATCTAGATGAGTTCCTTGCATATCCATGGGTTCGCAAAACATATTTGATCTTGTTATATTCATTGAAAGCATCACAATCTGAAAGAATACAAAGGATGCAACGGAATGAACAAACAGAATGCAAGTATGCGTTTCATGGGTATCCACTTGCATTATAGGTAATTAGTCCCTATTCTTGTATTGACTTATTATGTACAATATATTCCCATAAAATTTTTTTATACATATAATATTTATTTTTAATTATTTTGCGGTATTGGGTATATGAAGCATTTCCAAAGATCGGAAAGAAATTTGGACATCGTAGACATAAAAAACCATAGTTTCCAAGAATATACAAGTGGAAACCCAACCAATTTGTAACTGAAAAGGAGATAAAGCCTTTTTTGTCTACTCGTAATGTATGTTTTTATGAATGTACAATTACTCTCACATTCAATTATCTTAAAATAAAATTAAACTCAAAATAAACGATTTTGATATTTCAATTTGATTACAGATTTAAGTGATTGCTGTGCTACAGCCTAATGCAGAAGAATTACAAAGTCTTTGGTACGGAACTCTTTCATTGCCAGTGGATAATGGACACAGCAGATTAGATAGGATTGTAAATGGAGTATTGGATAATGTAGTAGAACAAATCCCAGACAATATATATGTGCAAGAAACAACGATTCCCGGTACTTCTACATCTTCACCTGTATTTGGGTCTAGCTCTATTCTCAGTGGCTCCAACTCCTTAAGTGAAGATAAAATGAAAGAATTGTTTGGTATCTATAGGCAACACATAACATTAGACGTGTCTGGTGTATATAGCAACTTGAAGGCAGATTGTTGATAAATCAAGAGCTCACCACCATGCGGTTTTTGAAAACCAAAAATAGTTATTTGAAGAGCAAAAAAAATGGCATAAAGATTACATGCAACATCATTATCAAATAATTCTTGTCAACCAAAGACAATTTTTCGAACAGCAATAGAAGTGGCAAGAAGATGGATATCAGGGTATGCAATCTTATATTGATACCAGTTTAAGTTCAATGAGATCTTATGTTGATGACCAAAATCAGGAAACACTGAACACATTAGCTGAATGAAAATCAAATATGGAAGCCATCATAGGTTCCATACAACAAGATGTTCCTCTCGATACAAGTGTTGTTCCTTGCGATAAACCAAATGAGATATCAACAGTTGAACAAATTGAGAGTTCTAAAAGATCGATAAAAGAGAAGAAAAACAAGGGGAAACAAATACAGTCTTCATCATCTTCAGATCGTCCTCTAGAAGACTATCCTATGCAAAGATACATAAAAACTAGAAATTTTATAGCGGAGAATCAATCTGGATAATAAATCTAATTTTACTTGTATTAGCTCAAATCTTCAAGTTCTCTTTTGATTTATTTGGAATTAATTAAAATTTTGTTATACAGTACATACTTGGATGATGACAGTAACAATGTCTTTGGAAGAGACATGTTGAAAACTCTAATAGATCAAACACAGGACATAAATATTGCTGTAAGTAAAGTCTATGAATTACAATAGATTTTATTTTATAGTCGATATATATAATCTAATCTATATCTATTTATTTTATCAGAACATTGAGCTAGAGTTAAAACTATTGAGGCGGCTCATGAATGATGGTTGTTCGCTTGTTTCAAAAGAATATGCAATTATGGATTTTAAATTTGAAGCAGAATGTGCTCGTCAAATGATATGGCATACTGACACAGGAATGGGACCCACCAGAGGTAAACCAGACGGAACTCTTATGCAAAGTTATGTGAATGGAAAAGCACCTATATTTGGTCATCCTTGGATGAGATGCAAGTATATATTAATTTCGTGCTCATATTCGGGCAATAGCTAGTACCTTTTCGTTGTCAATATTCTTGAATAGAAATTCCAAATATATGATTGCAGTAATAACGTCCACACACCGGATTAAGTAAAAGCACATTCAAAAGCTTCATTGACTGTGGTAGAAGTACTATTGAAAACAACTTTATCTTCTAGAGGAGATATAAGGAAACATAGGAATAAATAAATGGAGCAGGAGATTATAACTTACCTAAACTGTGCAACCAATGGGTAAGCATTTAAGTGGCTTTTTTTTAGCAGAATATTTAATTTTCTAAATTTAGCCATTTATTCTAACACTAAACTATTTCTTCCACAAGCCTAATTGTGGAATTTTTGTGCTCAAATATATAGAATGCTTTGTTTTGAAATATCTAATTGAATCAATTTCGTCGGATAGGATGAGCATATATAGACTAAAGATTGCGGTAGATATCTGTAATAACGAATACTTTCTTCATCCCCATAGTCCTAATTGTAGTAGATAATCAGAATATACTGATTGAAATATTATATAATAAACTTGTGTTTTTTATCCTTTCTTTTCGTATCTTATCACTGACCCAAATAAATAAAGATATGTTGAATATGAAATATTATGAAGGGCATGTTTAAAGATAATGACCTGACCCTTTTATATGCACCATGTTTCGTACTAACAAGTAAAGTATAATTGAAACGCGTAATAACATGTAAAAATAACTAACCTAGTATAGCTCAATGTTATTTTCCTTGGCACAAGATGGATTAGCAGAGAAAATATCCTCTTTTAGGCTAACAATAGATTGACAGTCCAATTAAGCAAAACTTGTAATTATAGACTTCTTAAGTAGTATGTATCAAATTCAAAATTTCAAGGTAGACAACATTTTTTGTGCAACAATTGTGTAATATTATTTCATTCGTTGACTTTATTAGAACTTTTATGTTTTCTCTTATTCTTGCTTTAGATAAAGCGACATATAATTGATCATGCAAGAAAACAGGTTCAGGCAAATATAGTCCAACGAAATCTAAAGTTTGACTTTGAACTTTGTTAATGGTCATTGCAAAACAAGGACAAATGGAAAATTGAATTCTCTTAAATGGTACCGAATACTTATCTCCTTCAAGTGGAATAAATGAAATTCTAGGTAAAAATACTTATTTTCCACGATATTCACCTATTCCAATTTCGGTTAAAATAACATTTCGTTTAAATTCTCGACAAATAAGTTTAGTCTCATTACACAAACCTTCTGAAGGATTAATGTTTCTAAACAACATAACAGGACAGTTTCTTTTTAGTACAAGTTCATGTGAAGGGATACTATTTGGAGTTAGACTATTCAAAAAGTTCTCATAAATAAATCATTCTGTTTTATCAATTACTTCATCAAAACTAAAATTTGTAAATATCTCTTCTGGAATTTCTTTAACTAACATATTATTTATTACATCTACATGTTCATTTTTTGAAGTCAAAATAACTCTGTTCATCATAGTATTCAAATTGTCACCATATGTGTGAAAATTAGGAAATACAATAGCAATTAGTTTTTTCAATGATTCAAATTTACTCTCAAAATCTATTATTATATCTGAAGGAAGTTTAATCATGTGATATGTATGTTCTCTTTCTATTCCATTTTCAATTCTAAATAAATATTCACAGAACAAAGGATCTAATTTAGCTCTCATATTCTCAGTCAATGGTAGTTGTATAAAATATTGTCATAAATTTGAAAAAACTAAACTGGCCTTCATGATGTCATCTTTTGTTCCTCTTTGTACTACTGGCAACACTTGTCGAAAATCTCCTCCGAACACAACAACCTTTACCCCAAATAGCAATTCACATTCAATAATATCTTTTAACATTTTATCCAAAACTTCAAAAGCACATCTATTAATCATCGGTGCTTCATCCCACATAATTAGCTTTGTCATTTGTAAAAGTTGATCAAGTGATGATTGTTTACTTACTGAACATCGCATATCAGAACTTGCTTGAAGTGAGATTTTAAAACGTGAATGACCAGTTCGCCCAGCCGGCAATGAAGAAGCGACCACTCCCGATGACGCTGTTGCTAATGCAATAAGTTGTCGAGATCGTACTGCAGCAAGTAATGCCTTGTACAGAAAAGTTTTTCCACTACCTCCTGGACCATCAATAAAAAAATTCCATTTTTATTATTTACAATACAATCTAAAATAGCATCATAGATAGATTGTTGTTCCTTATTTAAATTCTCTGTAAAATGCATGTCACACTGATTATTAATATTTGTAGTCTCTTTTAAAATCATGTTTACTAACACATCAGTATCACTCACAATTACGTCAAAATCTACCAAACCAAAATCATTTATGTTTGTACCAAAAACTTCCAAGAATGAATTTATGCATCTCAAAACCCTAATCTCGGCATCACATACTGTCATGCTTGCATGTAAAAAATCTTCTATCATGTACACTTTAAATTTAACCCATAAATTTCTAGGATTTGTAGGGCTACAAAAAATTAACACATTAGCAAAGAGGCGACGCAATGATATATGCATTTCATAGGTGATCGCCTCATTTAAACACATTTCACAATAATTATTCCCACCTATTAGATCATGTAAAAATGCAGTTTCGCGATAAGTAAGCACAACAATGTTATTAACTGTTCTTAAATCTTGAAAAGACTTAGGCCCTTTAACATGATTCAATAAAACTCTTAGAAAGTATCTCTCGCCCTCAGATGGATTAGTAGAAACTATTTTACCAATAACATTTTGCTTTTTTTCTCGGACTCCAAACTCGAAAATATATATTCCATGCAAAGTATGTAGGAAAATCCTTATAAAGTAAAATTTGTGTCTTTTCATTTGAAATATTCATTCTAAAAAATTCAGTTTACATTGTTCATTGAATGAAGTCATTATTTATAACTTCTGATAAATCATATGTTTCATTATATGTAACCAACTGAGTATCTTCAATATGTAACTGCAAAGAAATTATAAAAGGAGATATGTCGAATAAATCAAAACAAAAAATTCTCCATATAGCTTCCGGTGCAGATATCCATCTAGCGGTTTGATAATTCGAAATCCCATCAACATAATGCTCATTAGTTTCTTTATTCACCGTAAAATTAACACGATCATATCCTTTGTATAAATATTTGACTGATTTAACAGAAGAACATATTTCAACATTAATGTAACAATCATACTTAAATAAAATATAAGGATTATATGGTACAATCCATCTATTGTCTAGTACAGACCCTCTGACCTTAACAGTAACACCATCGTCACGACGCCTATAAAATGGTTATGAATCACTACCTAATGAAATATGCAAAATGTATTCTCTTGGATACTTATTTTTACAAGTATGGTTATTTTCCATGCACACATTTGTAGAATTTAATTGTCCACAAGGATCATGCATCATATGTTTGACCACAGTAACATGCAGGTGAGAATTTCTCTTTGGATCTCGTATTTCACAAGAAATAATTTTGTCAACTTGCGTAGAATTAGTAATCTTAAAATTCGTTTTAAATATTAGGAGAAAATGAACATGAGGTAGACATCTTTTTTGGAATTTAATTGCATACACATAGGCAGCTATAGGTCCTAGAATTTCTTTCTTTATTAAATCTGTTTTTAGTTCTTCAAGTTTTGCTCGAAATATTCGAGCTAACAAATCTAGCCTATTTTGTATACTATCATTGTGCTTCAATTCTTGTTTAAGGCCAATTTGGATTGCATGTCATTGTCAAAAATACATCAGATTTTCCATAACTTTGAACTAAACACATTGCATCCATATATCTTTTAGTTAAATTTCTAGGACCCCCAATAAACCCTGTAGGCAACATAATTGATTTGCCAATTTTATAGCCTCTATTCTCACCATTTTGTATACTATCTAAATTTTTTTGGTAAAGTTCACCTCGTATAGTCTTTTGATTATTACGAAAATAATCTAATCTCGCAGTTTCAATCTTAACATACATATCCACTATATATTGTTGTAGAAGTCTGCCTGTATAAAGGAGTACAGACTTATCTGAAAGTTTGATTTAAAGTTTGTAGTAATAATATTCACGGCATGACATGGTAATTCGTTTCTTACCTCTCTTCATAGTTGAAAGGAAAAAAAATTAAAGTCACAAAGATAGATCTAGAAATGAAAATACATTTATGCACTCTAAAAAGATTAAAAAACTTCAATGGTAATAAAACTTACCACGATCTTCCATCTCTATAAGTTGTTCGGCCGAATCAATGTGATTGATTTGTATGAAATCTTCATGGACTATTGAAGTATTCAAATTTACCTTTTCGATACCTTCATGCCATCCAGATTCTCCATAGGTAAATATTAATGGATATTGAAGTGGATCATAACAGCCATAATAGTAATTTACGCTATGCGCAGTATTAGAATGCCCATAAATTAATATATCATGAGTCTTTATGCTTGCAGATGGATCATCATCAACCCACACTGCAGTCACCTGTTCACATGATGACATGTTATATACTCTCTGGTCGAGACCTGTATCAGACCTCAGTACAATACAGCAAGAATCAAAATCAGAAACTTCACTTAATGATTGAAAGAAACGACAATATAGATTTATCTTTAAGATATTTATTAACTTTTTCAAAGTTGATTCACTTAACTTATCTGAAATTTGTAGTCTATTACTAATTTCATTATAAGTATCGTAAAAGTATAACTGTAAATATGTAGGATTTCCATCAATTTGTAGAAGTGGATTTATAAAATGGTATTCCTGTCCCTGAATTTTGAACGTATATACACCTCTATTATTTTTGCACAAATTTTTATCATATTTAACACCAAATGAAGTGAATGCAAAATGGTTGTTGTAAGTACGAGCAACTTTTTTAAAAGCAATCGCTTCACATAAAGTTGAAGTAAATAACTCATACAATTCAGGGGGAACGCTGTTCAGCTATAATTTAACTTTTCCATCACAATAACAAAAACCCTTACTTTCTTTGTAAATTTTTTTTTTTGCACCACAATGATTACAAATTGTACAAGACGGAAGAATATAAGGTTCAACTGGAATATTTCGTATATCAATTCTCTTAGAACGATCTAAAATGATAGGAACATGTGAACCACATTGAGATTGCATATTATCATCTTCAAATTGCTTTTTCACGCCAATGTTTTCATCAACATGAAGATCCTTCTGTAATTCAACATACTGATTAATAGAATCTACAATCATAAAATTAGTATAAGATCGCTGAAAGACAACAGAAGTGCAAAAATTGGATTAAAAAATAATTTCAGAAAAACAAGATGAAAGGAAGTGTACTACAACATGACCAAATAAATAACCGGATGCCAAAAAAAATTATAAAAAAATATATTCAATCTACGAAACGTGCTGTGAATTTAGGACAACATTTCATCCTTCTTCCTGGTATATGTGTAGAACTTATAGATACTTCTATAATACCAAATATTTATGTTAAAATTACGTAAAAAAAAATTATACCAACAAGAAATCACATTTAAACAACAAATCATACCTATATGTCTCTTATGCAATTTGTCTTTTTGTACCCTTGACTGAATTACAAGTTCAGAATCGTGTGCTTGTGAGAATAAATCCAGCCTTCTTAAATGAGCACGTCTACTTTTAAACCAATTATAAACATTCATATAATAGATTTGCCCATGCAATGATAGTTCAGAGACTATCTGCATGACCCTTGACTTGTTTGAGATTTTATTCTCTTGATTAAATATAGATTCAAGAACTTGAAGTTGTGCAGATGTAGGTGTCCAATATTGCTTACTCATTGTATTGCTGAAAGAAAGAAACCACAAAAATCAACTCAATAAAATTGAAAACATAACTAAAAGTATGCACATTGAAAACAATATCCTCATATAAAAGAAGCCAAAAAATGTATACACTTCCATGACCCGATCAATAGGAAATATATCAAAAAAAAACTCACCAACAACAACAGGTCTATCGTTGAACAAAATATCGCTGAACAAAATATACACACAATTGAAGACAGGGAGAAAACAAAAGGATGGGAAGAATGAGAAAGATACGATGAAATAAGGACAATGATTAAAATGAGGACAAAGACAAGGTGCTTGCACGAACGAAAGGAAAACAATGACGTTTTCGTTCAAAAGGTAAAATAAAAATGACATAGACAGGGAAATAAATAAATTATACTCACTTAAGTACTATAGTTGGAAGAAGAAAAAAAAGAACTAAATATACTCATTCATTTTTCTATTTCTATATTATATATTATACATTTTTATCATCACATAAATAGAAATTGCAAAATTTTAAAAATAACGTTAAGAAAGTCCGACTATTAGTTAAATTTCATACAAAATAAGAAACTCATGTTTAAATTAAAATATAACTTCATATAAAATTATAAAATTATGTTCGACAAAACAAAAGAAATAATATTGAACTATTTGTTGTAATAACAGCTAAGAAAAAAGAGGGAAAAAAATAATGCCTCTATAATTACGGAGGGTCAAAGGGCAAGGCCTTCGTAATTACTGAGGCATCAAAGTGCCTCCGTAATTAAAGTTGAGCCTCCATAGCACTACGGAGGCACAAACTGCCTCTGTAGTAATTACGGAGGCTAACAAATTTCATTTTTTTCCCCTTTCTTTTTCCTTTATCGACTCTCAGCATCAAAATTTAATTTCATTGAATCAACTTAATTTTTTTAATAGATGTAATTCCTAAAATAAATACATAAAATATAAATCATTTTTTTATATATACAAATATTATATAAATCCTTCAAATGAATAGAAATGTAGATAAATAATAGACATATTACATATTAATTACATTTCCAATCGTAACCTTTCGATTATAATCAAATAATGTGTGAAACATGTTAAGATAAAATAGTTACTCACGTGATACTTCAATAATTTTTTTCTCCTCACTTTTATTTTTGGGAAGAGTAAGATCAGGCTTTTTTGGTAACATATTGTCCATTTCTACAACCCGTGAACCTTTTGTCAAATCTGGAGAAAAGAAAAAAATAGAGGAAGTACATATCCTCTAATTTAAATAGCTTCTTATGTTTTCAAAATTTACCTTAAGTCACTCCTCGCATAAAATATTTACATATCTTTATTTGCAGGTGCTCAACAAAAAGAAAATTAGGTGTATATCTACTATTTCCTAATTGCCATAACTATTTTTTCAACACTAAATTTTGTAATTTTAACTTACATCTTGGTTATTGAGATGGGCTAAATGTCAATCTTCAATTCTTTTATTAAAAATTGAACACAAATCATGAATATCTTACCAAACTTCATGATATTGTTCTATAACGACATATTTTTTTTAAATCACATACAAAGTTTATCTTATAGACATGGAACTTCAATTAACAAACTTTCTAACTCGCCTATACTGCAAAATCTACTTTAAAATCTATATTAGGGCCTCCACAACGTAAATAATAAAGTTATTCTAACAAAATTTTCATTGTACTATATTGAGACAGAATGGAGGTGCCACATCGTTTCTTCAGAATCATTACTCCTCCACAAAACCATAATACTCGTCTGGTTAGTCACACAATAGTTTTTCCTCTTACATTTGAATAGATGCATTCTTAATATCTCTCTTATACTTTTTAATGTATACGTATAGATGCTTCCCAGATCCTTTGTCAACAATTGGAGACACCAACTTGGTGACACAGTACGAGTAATTGCATATGATGGTATAATTATCACAATACGATTGGAAAGAGATAATGGAAGAATATATTTTGCCGATGGATGTGAACAATTTTTTGACCATCATAACTTACAGGATGCTCATGTTTTGGTATTTGAATATAACGGAAACTCCACATTCAATGTGACCATATTTGACCATTCTGGCTTAGAGGTCACATATGACTCCGATGTTCCCGAAGAATACAACGCTTCACATACAGATAACCCTGCATTTGAAATAACACTAACACCTCATCACAACAGCCATCGGGAAATTGTAAGTGTCATCTTTAATATCTAATACAACGCTTCACAAACAGATAACCCTGCATTTGAAATAACACTAACACCTTATCACAACAGCCATCGGGAAATTGTAGGTGTCATCTTTACTATCTCATTCTACATTCATCTCTTCCACATAAATTTGATTCAAAGATCAATAATTTATTCATTCATGGTTTTCTAGGGTATACCAGAACAGTTCTCTAGATATCACCTACCAAGAGGTCTGTAAAGTGTTCAAATTCATGATTCTTTATATCACGACTGGGAGCTCGTCACAAATTTGGACCAAATGGTCTAATAAGACGTATGACTATAGGTTGGGCAGATTTTTTAGAGAAAAAGAACTACAAATGGGCGATAGATGTGTTTTTGAACTTTTGAACAGTGAGCCCCCAACGTTCATCGTCTACAAAAAAGACTATGTTGGTGGAAGTTTGATACGTCTATGAGACTTCTTTACTTTCTTCTAAATGAATTTGTATATACGGAAAATGTTTTATTTTCATGTATTTCTATTCTGTTATTTCCACGCCCAATTCTATTTACTCTTTTATTTACCAGTTTACTCCAGAGTTTGTGTACAACAAATCAACATCAACATCGAAGTTCAACACTATACAAGAAAAATGAAAAATCAAATCATATGAAAGTAGATTTCCCCCTCATAAATCATCGTAGGAAAAATCTCTAGATATTACTGCTACCACGAACTAAAGAAAAGTTGAAAACATTCTCCACCACTACCTGCAAACTAAAATAAGGCCAAAAGAACATGCGTCAACGATCGAGCAAACAAAGAGAACAAATACAATATAAGCACAATGATTGAAGCACAAAATACAGATATCCCAAATATAATAGAAACAGAAATAATATACATACATGGAGAAAAGAAAGGAACCAATGGAACTCAAAGAGAAAAAAGAGTCAGGCAGTAGCGTGTGAAAATGGAGAAGAAGAAAGAAAAATCTACCTAAAGTGGGTGCATCACTGTAGCTTTTATATATATAAGAAAGAAAATCTACAAA
>NC_036248.1:2456227-2459778 GCF_002742605.1 Olea europaea var. sylvestris
TTGTCTGCAGATGGTCGTCGTCTTGGCTCCAGAGATGGAAAAAAAAATTGCTACTGGAAGAGCAGACGGCGTCGTTTTTGCTCCAAGAAAAAAAAAGTTGCTACAGTATGTAAAAATGGAAGAATCTACTGTTCTTTCTACAGTAGCAACACATTGCCCTTTTTATATAGTAGCGATTAGTAAGTACGCAAGTAAAAAGATTGAAATTCTTGGATTTTATTTATTTATTTATTATTATTATTATTTTTGTTTTCTTGATATTTTTAAATATTCATTTTGGTTCCAAGAGAGAAAAAGTAGTTTCTATTATTCTAAAATAAAAGGCTCTCATTTAAATTAAAAATGGAAAAGAAAAGGAGAAAACTAAAGAAGAAATATTGCTTTAATATTACTTAAGTTCATTTTTGGATGAAAGGGAAAATTCCTATTAATAATTTTGATGAGTGGATAAATTTTGAAAGTGCATCCCCAGGTCTTTATGGTGCAGCCAACTACAGCAGATCAAGAATAATTCACTCACAGGGCAAAAACACCTAACCTAGAAACCCCATGACGCAAACCCTTCCACCACCACCACCAGCTTCCCCCAACACACGCACACAATTTCCTAAAGATTTCACCACACCGCACTGTTTGCATGAAATCGAGCTTTTTTTTCTCTCTATGTAATTTTTATTATCTCTTTAAAACGATTATAATACAGTCTACCTCCTCTGTTATACCCACTTCAGCATACGGATTTTTCCTAATTTCTTGTAATCTTTGATACGCATTTACATTTTTCCAGAACCCTATTTGCGTTTTTGGTGAAGTAACGTATTTTGTGAATGGTTTTCTGGGATTTTAGATTAGCATTCGATTGATTTTATTGGTGTAGGTGGTTCAATGTATTTACATGAACTACTTTTTCTGACTGTTAATGCTTTTTAGTTGGCGTCATTTTGTTAAATGGCTCTCGAAAATTTTGCTGAAATGTTGATTTTGGTTGGTGGATATGTTTGAAATATTGAGGGTAGTATTGGATCATGCTCTTTCTGCGCCTGGTTCGCAGATTTGGTACAGTGCCCCATATTTCTGTTGCAGCTGCTGATGTGCCGTCTATTAACAATGTTGGTCCTGCTAGGAATATTGGGGAGTCAAATAATATGCAAAAACCTATCAAAATAGATGAACCCGCACTTGTTAAGTTGAAAAATGAAAGGGACCCTGAAAAGTTGTTTAATTTGTTTAAGGCCAATGCCCACAATAAGGTTCTTGTTGAAAATCGATTTGCATTCGAGGATACAATTTCTAGGTTAGCTGGTGCTGGTCGGTTTGATTACATTGAGAATTTGCTTGACCATCAGAAAACTTTGCCGCAGGGCCGGCGAGAAGGATTCATAATTCGAATTATAGTGTTGTATGGGAGGGCTGGAATGTTTAAACACGCTGTTAATACATTTTATGATATGCATCTGTATGATTGTAAGAGGACAGTTAAGTCGTTTAATGCTACGTTAAAGGTGTTGACTCAATCCCGTGATTTGGAGGCGATTGAATCTTTTCTAAGAGATGTGCCGTTCAACTTTGGCATCGAGCTAGATGTGTTTTCTATTAATATTGTTATCAAAGCATTTTGTGAAATGGGTTTATTGGATAAAGCTTATTTGGTCATGGTTGAGATGGAAAAGATGGGAATAAGTCCGGATGTGATTACATACACAACACTAATAGCGGCCTTTTACAAGGCAAACCGATGGGAGATTGCCAATGGATTATGGAACCTTATGATACTAAAGGGTTGTCTTCCTAACGTGGCAACCTTCAATGCCAGAATTCAATTCTTAGTGAATAAAGGGCGAGCTTGGGATGCTAACAAGTTATTGGGTTTGATGCATTGCTATGGGATACGTCCAGATGAGATAACATATAATTTGGTGATTAAAGGCTTTAGCTGTGCTGGATACCTTGAAATGGTAACGAGAGTTTTTAATGCTTTTTGCCATGAAGGATACAAGCCCAATCAAAAAATTTATCAGACCTTGATCCACTATCTTTGTCGAGCAGGTAATTTTGATTTGGCATACACTTTTTGTAAAGACAGTATGCAAAAGAATTGGTATCCTAGTGTGGATAGCATCTGTAAGCTGCTTGAAGGTCTGAGGAAGGACAAAAAACTTGACAAACTTGAAAAGGCCAAATATATTTTTCTCCTGGCTCAGAAAAGGGTACCTCCTTTTTCTAGTGATCAAATAAGTGCCATGAAATCTACATTGTCGAGGAGTTGAAATAGACATTGGATGGTGAACTGTTGCATGAAACGATATGGAGGCTAAGCAGCAGGTAACTTTCCATATAAATCATCTATCATTGAATGAAGTTGATGGGATATGCTCTTCTGAGAGATGACATTTAGGTGAAGACATCGAATTTTCTTCAATTAAGTTGGGGTACTGCCTTAATCAGATGCATGGTGAAATGGAAGTGCTAAGATGAGGAACAACCTAAGTTTTTGTAAGTTACTTAAGGATATAATTATTTCTCCTCTTTTTCGTAGTGTCATTGTTGATGTACATAGATCTTTGTGTGCAAGTTTATGTCCGTCAATCAATGTTCTCTTTGCTTTGCATCTTCATTCCTACCTGTACACTTTGTAGTACTAATGCTTCATTTAGTGCAGTCACAATCATCAAATCTTTTAGTGCAGTCACCAACATCAAATCTTTGTAAACTATAAACCATTTTTGAGACTTGTGCATGTTATTTTCCTTGTAATCAGATTTGTGATGAATGGAATATCTGTGAAGCAGCAAAAGTACTCTTATTGCGGCCCCGTAGATGGCATTTTGAAAACTTTGGCCCACTAATGGTTAGTTTTGCTATCCCTTGGCTATACATGCCTATTTACTTGTGGTTATCAAACAACTATTAGTACTTCAGTCATATTTGATACATGTAGACTAAGCTATACATAGGAAATACATGGAGTGGATTTTGAGAGTGACATCAGGGTACTTAGAGATGGCTAATAAGTAATCTTTATAATTTATTGCGTGCGTACATATATGCTCAAAACACAACATATAGAGGGTGTTTAGTGGGGATTAAAATTAGATTTTTAGTAGATTATGATATAAGTTTTTGAAATGTGTGATTGAAAAGTTGTGGGACCCATGAAATATGGTAAATGTTGATTGTTTGACTTTAACTTAGATTAAAATCAGATTTTAATTCAAACCAAATAGACTGATACTCTTACACTCACTAAAAATTGGTTCTGCGGAATTAGATATGATGACTGACAAATTAATTATTTTATGTTGGATCCAAAGAATTGGAAAAATCCAATACTCCCAATTTCCTTAATGTCTGGAAAATAATTTATATCTTTGTACCAAATCAATTCACTGATCTCCCTTGTGGGATAGGTTCAAATTCTCACTTAGAATTATCATTATAAGGTGGCAAAGAGTGTGCACCTTTCTCATGAAAAATAAGAATAATAAAAATTCAAGCGACATTACACCTGTGGATGCAAAGGAGGAGGGATCCCCCCCCCCCCCCCGCGGGCG
>NC_036248.1:2459810-2475890 GCF_002742605.1 Olea europaea var. sylvestris
CTCACAGGTACCTTGATGCATAGAGCATCTTCAATGCATCCTCCCTAGCGAACACAGGCATTTGTCCATTTGTTTGCCACTAAGAGATCATTCAAACTTGCCCTAGTTTGGTTTAGACTTAATTCAGATTTAAGACTAAAATGCTCACTACCTAGTGCCCTAGCCCACTCATTATAAAGGTTGAAGAAACAATACTAACTGATGATAACTAGAAATGGAGTTAGTAAAATGAGATACTATTTTGTAATTCCCAGAGTTATGTTAGTTGTTTCTTTGTCCCAAATTGGATGTCTTTATATCCTCGTCATAGTATCCAAATAAAATTTGTACTTGTTTGAAAAAAGCTTTACTACCTATCTACATATATAATTTCCATTTGTGGTTAACTGATTTATATATACCTAAATAATAGGCATATGGTTCCTCATTGCATCTCATGTCACATTCTCTTGGTCAAAAATATAAAAGCATAAAATGTTTACATGTTTTCAACCTTACATATAATACCTTGCCAAAATCAAATTAAGACATTTAGTTTACAAGAAAAAGAATTCTCTTACATGGTGCCTTTGGAATGAGTATAATTTGAAGATTGTGAGAGATTAAAAATTTGTTATATATGAATTAATATATGATTTGAACCTGTTGAAAGTGGTAAACATTTGCATGCTTCTTATTTTAATGAAAATCAACGGGGAAAATGGTTGAACTATGTTTTTGTACGTCTTTTTGACACGAGAGCTGAATTTAAAGTCAGCATTTTTGGTACTCTTATGTTGCATTTGTACGTTTGTGGAAGCTATAATCTACTCTTTACATGTCAGTATGTCCATATTGTCATCAACCTGTGGTGGAACGTGGTTCAAAGTCACCATATTTCCATTTTAGTAATATGGAAAATATGCTCCGTTAATTTTGAAGCTATAAGATTTTCAACAGTGGGATTTGGGTACAACATTTTTAGATCGGCTGCTGGAGGGATACACGATAGCAGGTTTTCGATGATGAACCGAATTATATTGAAAGTTTCTTTGGGATGGGACTTCCATACTATCTGAAAATGTACATATTATATCGAAAATAGGTTAGTAAAATTCATGAAGAATAAACAAAAGTACTATCTCCATTTCTATTAAAATGATATGCTGCAACAACTTTAAATAGAAATTTTCTTTGATTATCTGTCAAGCTAATATATTTTTCCATTTCTCATGCAGGGCATAGATTCTTATATTTTTCCTTTTTATGACTTACTAAAAGGTCGAAGGGCATCGAGCATATATCGGTCATATCATTGGTGGCTAGAGATAATGACGTGAGATCGGTGTTATGTATGGTTTATATAGCGGGTGATTATGGAGCAACGTGAGAATTCCAGATGTGTAGAAATATTTTAGGAATCTAAATCTGAAAGTTGGTAATTTATCGAGTGCAAGAAATGTTAAATTCTTTGTATTTTTTCTTAGTAGGCTCAATCACCAGTATTGTTCTGATTGCATGCCTATCATAGTTGAGAAGATTTGACGCCTGCATGAAAATTTTTGAAGTGTAAAATGCAATAAAAAAGAAAAAAATAGATTTATTCATGCAAAAGAAATGAATGTAATTGTTTCAGGGTTATCATTGGCTTTTGATTATCATTCATATCTTTTTTGCATTTGGGTCCCTTGATTTATTTTTCATAGTAAAGAGTTCCTCGGAGATGATTTTTAGACTTATAAAAAATTAGATTCTTTGAATGGTTAAAAATGAATTTAGAGGAATTTGAAAAATTCAAATATAACCATTCGATGATGTTATTATTATTGGCACGATAGTGATTGAATCAATTTTCTACCTTAAAATAATTTATCTTGGTTGTAAGTCTACTTGTGAAATGCGCATAAATTGGTGTATTAGGCCCGATTTCTTTCATGGAATATTGAGTATTAGGCCAATCATCATAAATTTGATCAAGAATATGAGAAGTTATAATCAAAATTAAGATCAAATCACGATCATTGTTAGTATATGTTGGACAAAGTTTATAGATGTTTGTCACAACTTATAATTTATTACTCCCTTTATTCTAATTATATTTTTTTTTGTTCCTTTATTAATATACATTTATTTAATTTTCTCCACTTAATATGTCAATTTCTTGAAATTATTCAAATACATACATTTTCCACTTTTTGAAAACATGGAACAACTTTCATTTCTTCTTGTTCAAATTAAATTATTTACTAATTTCAACAATAATTTATTACTATATATTGAAAATTAATTTTTCAACGACGTTAAAGAAGGTTTTTAATTCGTGTAAAAATGAAACAAGTCAGTATAATTGTGACGGGAGAGTATCAGCTTTAGTACTTTTAATTAATCTCATATAAAGTCGATATTTCTTTTGGCGTGAACAATACATTTATTACATTACATACACCCTCAACTGGGCATTGTTCTTTCCCCATGTCAAAAAACCTGCTCTCTCTCATCAAACCCCTGCATGCTACCAAATTCAAACCAAAACCTCCGTCAAAAATCCCCATCACGCCTCAAATCAAGAAACTAACAAATGAGGTATGTGAAATTATTAGGACCCAAGAAAGCCATTGGGAAAAAGTACTCGAAACCCGCTTTTCAGAAGAGGACGTAGCTCCTTCAGAAATTGCACACCTAGTGTTCGACAAAATTCGTGACTGTGAACTGGGTCTCAAGTTCTATGACTGGGTGTCGCAGAAAAGCTTTTCTCTTGATGGGTTTGCTTATTCTTCACTTTTGAAGCTCTTGGCTAGGTCTAGAGTGTTTACGGAGATTGAAAATTTGTTGGCGGAGTGTGCGAAATGTGAGGAGAAGTTGCCTACGAGTGAGGCGTTCGATGTTGTTATCCGAGCCTACGCGGAATCTGGGCAGGTTGAGAAAGCTCTTGAGTTGTATTCATTTGTGTTGAAAAAGTATAATGTGGTGCCCCATGTTTTGGCTTGTAATTCTTTACTTAATGGGCTTGTAAAGAATGGGAAAATCGAAATTGCACGGAATGTATATGAAGAAATGGTGAAGAGGGATGATGGTGTTGACAATATTTGTGTAGATAATTATAGTGTTTGTATAATGGTCAGAGGGTTGTGTAAAGAAGGGAAGGTCGAGGAAGGTAAAAGGTTAATTGAGAAAAGGTGGGGAAAGAATGCCATTCCGAATATTGTGTTTTATAATACTCTTATTGACGGGTATTGCAAGAGAGGGGATGTTGACAGAGCTCATCGGCTTCTCAACGAGTTGAAATTGAAGGGATTTTTGCCCACGGTGGAGACATATGCAGCTATGATAAACGGGATTTGCAAAGAAGGGAGTTTTGAGAAACTTAATGAACTTTTAAAGGAAATGGAATCAATGGGCATCCAAGTTAACACTGAAGTGTACAATAGTATAATCGAGGGTAGATATAGGCATGGCTTTGCTGGGGATGCAGTAGAGACCACGAGGAAAATGATTGAGGTTGGTTGCAAGTTGGATATAGTGACATATAATATTTTGATTTCTAATGCATGTAGGGATGGGAAGTTACAGGAAGCTGAAAAGCTTCTAGAGCAGGTGAAAAGGAGAGGACATATACCGAATAAGCTAAGTTTCACTCCTCTTATACACACCTACTGCAGACAGGGGGATTTTGAGAGGGCCTCAAGCTTGGTTGTTGAGATGACAGAATGTGGACATAAACCTGATTTAGTAACTTATGGAGCTCTTGTACATGGGTTAGTTGTTTCTGGGGAGGTTGATGCTGCATTGACAATTCGAGACAAAATGATTGAGAGGGGTCTATCCCCTGATTCAGGTATTTACAATGTTTTGATGAATGGCCTATGCAAAACTGGAAGGTTTCTTGCTGCTAAGCAGCTTCTTTCAGATATGCTTGGCCATGGTATACTACCTGATATGCATGTTTATGCTACTTTGGTGGATGGATGTATCAGAAATGATAATCTTGATGAGGCAAAGAAAATCTTTGATGATATAATTAAGAGGGGTGTGGATCCTGGGGTAGTTGGCTACAATGCGATGATTAAGGGCTTCTGTAAATCTAGGATGATGACAGACGCAATCATCTGTATGAATAAAATGGTAAATAGAAATATTTCTCCTGATGAATTTACTTATTCTACTATTATAGATGGGTATATAAAGCAACATGATCTGTATGGTGCATTAAAATTTTTTAGCCTTATGGTAAAACGGAATTCTACGCCAAATGTGGTCACTTATACCTCTCTCATTGATGGGTTTTGTCGCAACAGATATTCTGTTGGAGCCGAAAAGATTTTTAGAGAAATGAAAATGAATAATACAGGTTAATGCATACGGTTTTTAATTTGAGTACCTCCACGTAGGAGAAGTTTGCAGCTGCCAGAATGTATATAAATTCATCTCAATTTAGTTGTTGGCTAGGCTTAAATGTAAGTCCTACTTATAATTAAAATTTCAATATAGGTTGGTCAGTTATTTCCAACATTGACCAACAAATGAAATTATTTCTTTTAGAATTTACTTGTGTTTCAAGCTTAGTTAAGTGTGCTCTCAGTCAAGTCACATACAAATGCAGGCCGGGCTGCACAGATGGTTTATCATTTCCCATTTTGCTGATTTTGTATACTTTTCTTTCCATCCTATGTTATATTCGTTTTTGTTCCATTTTGCCTTGTTGAGTGAAATTGATTTTATTTTCGTTATCATTGATAGGAAGCCCTACAAATGTTAATGTTACGGGATGTTATATGGATTCACTAGGTATCATTTTCTCGTTAGAGGAAGAGATTCTGAATCTCTTGAAATGGCCATTTTATCATTTTCTGCTGATCTTCGACAGTTGATTCTACTCTCCTGGCATAATGTTTTACCCTGCGTAAACTAGTTCTGAGTTCCAACAAGATCCTATCATGGAAAATGCAGCAGTTGAGAAGAAAAGGGAAACTGACTGGTCTCTCGTAGTTATAAGCAAGTAATACAGAGAAATGCTTTGTGATCTTCTGGGGCGACCTTCACAATACAAGCATTTTCAAATTTTTAATAGAAATGCTTCCAGTGACTTGTCTATCAATCTCTGTTTTTTTTAGTTCAAATCCAAAATGCCGTGCTAGTGGAAACTTGTGATATTTCGCCCTTGAATTCGTAGTATTTTGAAGTATGACTTCCTGAGGGTTAGACAAGGACAACTTTTGTGTTCGAGTTTCTTGAATTACAATTCATTATTTTTCAATTTAGGTCAGGTCCGAAATGAGCTTGTTCTTATGGTTCTTGCAAGAACCCAACAATTAGCTTCTTGGAAATTTATAAATGGTTTATCGAGTGGAATAATAGTTGGTTTTACAAATTTATGTGTATAATAATAACTACTAATTATGAATGTATGATTCATATTTGACTTTAACTAAATTGATAAATTATTTATAAATAGGTATCCAAACGTAGGCTCATAAGGATTATAGGAAATGGAATCCATAAAAGTGGCAAAATGCCCTGCCAAACTGGGGCAGGGAAGGGAAACATAGTCTACACCTTTGCTCTTACTTCTTATTTATTTTTATGTTTCTATATTTAAATTATACTTCAAAAGATGTATAATTAAGTAAATAGAAAAATGAATGAAAGGGAGTTTCTACAAGGCTCAATTTGAGCTTGGTTTTGACCACGTAGAGCAAGAAGCCGACCAAATATAGCGTACAAACAGAAAGAAAATATAAGACATGACTAAATTTATAATAAATGAATTCAAACTCATGAATTACAATTAACATCCAAACCTTCAAAAATGGAAAAAAATTGAGTTCAAAAATATATATTCACCTAATGTTCAACTCTCTCAAGAAACTTCTAGAATCAATTATAAACTCAGCTGACGACTTGACTTACGCGCAACTTGAACAATTGTCTATTGGATAAACCATCCCTTACCGAAGGAATTTAAATTTTAGGAAACTAAACTCATAACTTGTATTCACAAAAGCAATCAGGTAAAGCAGATCCTACACCCATTACAAAATCATCTCTATGAACTTTCCATAGGGCTTCAAGCAGTGCCTTCCCCTTGAGCCCCTGAGAAGTTAACACAGCAAAACCCCTCCGGCTTAAGAAAAGTGTTTTCGGCAATCCCTTCAAAGCACGCATTGCTGCAACCATTTTATCCATATTTCCAAAATAAGTTGCCACATATGAATCGCTGCTGATGGACACGTAATAGTCCAGCGCAGCTTTCGTGTTACCATGCATGCTTGTGAAGTCCTCACCACTATGAAGGGTCGACTTAGTGAAAACATTCGTGTAGACTGAAGTTAATCCTTCGAGTTCCATCAGGCCATCCCCGGCTGCCAAATAAATATTTGTGTTTGTTGGGATAGAAAGAGCTTGAAGGATGAGAGCAGTTTCATTTGGCGTGAGGGGACACTTTCCCCGGTTTCTCCATATACGGGCCTGTTCTCCAGTCCAGGCTTTCCGGTCTCCTCGTGCAGCATCTATGGCTTGCAAAGAGGCAGGAGACATATTAGAGTACTCACATTGACTATAAGCTACCATGTCAGGTTCAAACCGAAGGTGAAGTGAAAGGAAGGGCTTCGGTATAGCTTCTAAAAGCTCAGACGCTTTCTTCTCCAACGTGCTGGTTAAGCGCAGAGCATTGTAACATGCCTGGCAGAATGCAGCTTTGGCATATAGTGGATACCTATAAAATTTATGATTATAAGATGTACTCTGGAATCTTGATAAACACATCTTACGAAAATCGCAAATGCGTGGTAAAGGGCAAGAACTTATACTCATCAAGAAGCATGTGGTACAACAAGCCTCGAAGTTCAGCATGTCCAATTTTACCAATACAATAAATAATCAATTTTCTACCATCATATTCCAAATTATCATTTATGTCCAAGGCCATATTCCAATATTAAAGGCAGTTACTTGGAATAGATCCAATAGCAATGAACTTAATTTTTCCGTAAATAATACGTAAGTCCTCATGATTTAAATTGCTTATTCCTCGACTGCAGCAAGAATTTTTTCAAGACTAGAAGCACCAACACGCCCACCCAAGACAACATAATATAAACAATGACAAGAATATATATCTTTGTACCTGTGCAGGAACAAGTGACCAGCGACGAAAGCGAGGTTGACCAGAATTTGTGTTGTAAGTATAAGAAGAGATTTTTTACTACAATAAAGGAATTCAAGAATACGGAGTGGTACCTATCCCTTCTTTGACTCATTGCCGGCGTGAATGAAATATAACGATGCTCCAAAAGGGAAGGAAGCACACTTTCAACATAGTCATATAGACCTTTACGTTTGCTACAATCAACATGAAAAGGTTCTTTTGATGCAATCTCTGCAGGCAACTCTTTTACTACTTCGATGAAGCCACTCATTTTTTGGATGAAATAGTCTACATCAAACACATCTCCAAATCCACTGCATGGTGAAATAATCAGTTAGGCCACAATGCAGCTTACATCGAATGAATGAAAATCACAAAAGCAATTGAAGACGTAAATTTCATTATTTCAGCAGTCTGCTGAATGTTTCCCACCCACAAAATACAACCCAAGTAACCCAACCATAAGTAAGTCAAATTAATAGAGAGAACATACCAAAGATGAGAAATAATTAGAGAGTGGGAGCATCTTAGAGCAAGAGATACTTGCATACATGGAGGATGGTTACACAGAGACGTAGGTTTTGTCAGTGATTAAATGGAATGCTAGGAGAGAAAATCGTGTTCCTAGTCTCTGACACAAGAAAGTGAGGTAGAAAAATCTTTTTTATTTTTTATTTTTGGGTTGAGAGACATCAATCTACTTCACCTAACTCTAGTTTAAGGGACTGCACTCCATAAACGAACTCATTCTTTCTGACTTAAATCAATAACAAAATCCTGCAAGTGCAGAAGAATAGTCTCCTGTGTCAATAGACTCATAACCATTTCTTACCTGGATTCATTCCAATAAGCAGCCACTTCAAATTTGGGCAAAACAAGAGTAGCGTTCAGCAAGCGAGCAACTCCAACACCATCACACAACTACAAGCATCAGAGAGCGTGCCAATTAAAGTAATAAAATAGAAGAAAAAGAAAGCGATTAGAAGTGCGGCCAATCATGACCAACAGATAATGTGAAACGGAACTCACATCCCTCCTCATCTGATTGAGTCCTCCATAGCAATCCACTCGAATATACCCATTACTCTTGGCTGGTAAAGCTGCAGCATTTCAACAACAAAAACCAAATGCAAATGTCTGCATTGGAAGCCAGTCAAAATTGACTTAGAAAGAAAAATCAAACCACCCCCAAACTGAAAAGTAAAACATTATGCACACACCCCCACAAAAACCTCAATTAATTCTTCTTTAAAAGTTACATACAGAAATGAATAGAAGTTAATCCTCACATATAGCTAGGAATGGATGAGTACTCAACATTTCACCCCTCTCCCCACCCCCCTAAAGTGTTATTTTCCACCAGATTCTCCATAGAAGTCTAAATTTTTACTATGTTCTCCCCTACTCAGGGTTTACATCATCATTAATTTTTCCATGACTGCATTTCAGCTTTAAAAGGAAAATAGCATTCTCTGGAGAAGGAGGACGAGATGTTAAAGGCAAAGTTTTGTATTGACTGAAGTGGGCAAATCGAAAAGACGGATAACGTGGGTGATGATTAAAGGAAAATAGTTTGGCAAAGATTGCCTTGGCTATTGCTAATACTAGTGTTGCTGATTTGCTTCTCTTGATGGTCTGTCCATGCTGCAACAGTGAAATTTTATTTCTCGATGCAAAACTTGTATCTTGTCAAAATTCAGCTGCTGCAGGCCAATAAAGCATTCTTTTTATATCAATGGTCATACAGCTTTAAGTGTCTTTGCTTCTCAACATTGCGTTTGTGATGGTTGAAGATTGCAGAGGGTTTTGATTTGGAGACGCATTTTCATTCATCTTTCCCAGTAGAAAACAGAAGGAATAAACAGACCTAATCACGAAATGAGACATAGTACTCTATAAATGAAAACTTTTATTCCTACACATGCAAAGATTTTGATGGAGCAAGAGGGATCACATTTGATGAAAAGGAGACCTATCAAGAGAGGCAGACTTAGCGATTCACATTTTCCCCAGATTGTGTTCTCAATGGTTAATTGTGATAGGGAAATTTTACACTTTCGTGTAAAATAGTGTGGATTGACATATGTGACAATCAAAATAATATGCCATTTTGACTACGAATGCACGTAATAAAATTATGACGTATTTATCTCTTAGTTATTTTCGTACATTCCCTTGATTCTCGAATATTCATTTGAAACCAAACACTAAATTTATCATCGCCTTATCCTTCCTTGTCCTTAGCGATATCTAAGTTTAATGTGGTTAAGCATAGCAGCCACCCATTTAATGAAACTGTGCACGCATTTGGAGGGAAAAATGTATCCTGCAAACAAGTGGGATGGGTTGAAGACAAGATTTAAATAATATTAATATGACTCTCTCTAAAAGCTTAAGCTTCTAGATCAAGTTTTTCGACATAGTTGAACTTCACTCTTGCTTGGATTGGCGTGTTCGTACTTAAAATCTGCTCTCTTTTTTCTGAACCTGATCCCAACAAGGATTTTAAAACTTATTCAACAAAAGATGAAAAATCTAACCAGCTGGGTGGCCTTGAATCCACCAATTGCAAGGTCTCCATTCAACAATCCTTCGAAGACTCCATATCTCTGGTCTATATGATCTGCAATTTCCCATTGTACAACTTAGATCAGGTAAATATAGACAGGCAATCACGGTGTTCAATGCTTGAATAAATTAAATTATGATATAACAGAATCGACAACGACTTACGGTGAAGAATTTACAGGGTATTGGAAGAAGGGGAAAGACGGTGTGAATAGAATTAGGGCTAGAAATATTGAGAAAAATATCACTGTAATCCTCAGTAAAGTTTTTCCCACGGTTGGAATAATCATCGAAGATGTATGCTGTGTTCTGTTCCCGAAGTAGAAAACGAGTATTGAATGAGCAAGAACAAGATCTGTCTAATTCTCGACGGTTGCTGAATGTCGAGTCTCTAATTTATAGTGTGTGAATTAACTTGGCAAAAAAAGGTTTTCAGGTCACTAAACTTTAAAAATTATCTAAATGTCATTGAACTTTATAAAAGGTTTTCAAAGAGTTACTAAATTTTAAAAATTACTTAAATGTCATTGAACTTTGTAAAAGGTTTCTACGAGAAATCACATAAATGGTCATTGAACTTTGCAAAAGGTTTCCACAAGGTAACTGACCCTGTAGAAATTTTTTACAAAGTTCAGTGATCATTTAGATGATTTTTGAAGTTCAATAACCTCTTGAAAACTTTTTACAAAGTTCAGTGACCATTTGGATAATTCACTCAATTATAGACATTTGGCACTGGTGCACACAAAGTGTATATGACTGGATTGTGTAGGTTCGACAACTGGACTCTTGTTTGGCTCCACTCAAGCTATGGCTAGTCAAAAAATACGAGCCATGTTGAGGCTGGGTCAGCTCATGCCAACCTTTTCTATTTAACATTAATTGAATAATGAAAATTTAAATATAGTTATACATTTTCGATAAAAATATATATTATCAACAACATTGGCCAACATTTCTTTTTAATTTATTTTCTTATCATTTTCATTTTACTAATCACTATCCCATTTTTGAGAGAAGCTCGACTACTAACATGTTTGAGAAAAACGACGGGTGGTATTAAGGTTAATTTGGGGCTGAATTTTAAACAAAAGAGAGTAGAGGAACAAAAATTATAGATGTGTCTAGCGCAAGTGAAGAATGATCTAATTGTCATTTTTGCCACACAATTAATTCGAAATACAGCAATTTAAGGGCAAGGAGCTCAAGGGAGCAAAGAAAGCTCACAGCAAATTCAGACAGGATCCATCGACAGGTTCGAGTTATTCTAATCAAGAAAAGGTTGAAGACTAAAATATGAGAAAAAATAAGTTAGGAAGAGCCTTTGTTACTTCTGTCTATAAAAGTAATGCTACGGTTACAGGAGCCAGGTTCACAGCCCCAGTCAAGGAAGACATAAGGTGGGCCCCACAATAAATTTTTTTTTTTTTTGGGTAAAATACAGGTGAACCCCCTCCACACAGTGAGGGATTTGTAAAGCCCTTGTGAAAGAATGCCTTGTACGCAGGGCATTCTTCTGTCTATAATGCCTAAAACAAGCCCAAAAAAATTATTATTGAGAAAATAAAAAAGTCCCCACAACTCTCTCTTTTGCTTAAATTTTTAATTGGGTAAATTATGACTACGTTCCTCGTTTTTTTCAAAAAGTATAATTATAAATTCCCTTAAAAGTAAACATATTTAAATACGTGAATTTATGCTCTCAAAAACCATTAAACAAAGAGTAAAAATTTAATGAACCTCCATATCAAATTTGAATAACATACTTCCTCCCTGATCATGGTTTGCCACTAACAATTATGTGATACATAAAATAACGTTTCAACACTAGTATACTATAGCAATTCACTTCCAAAGAATAAGATCAATCAATCAACAAACGACAATTAACCCGTCTAAAAAGAGAATATGCTCGAGTTTTTGAAAAATTAAAAAACATGGATCAAAAAAATCAGTCAAAGCCATAACATCTTTAAAGAAAATTGTGATACAAAATCAGAGCCACAAAACTATAGATTGTCTTGACACCAATCCAGTCGCACGAGATGAAACGGTTTTTCTCAGTTCTGCTCGTCCCCATTACCCATTTCTCTGGCCTCTTGAGCTGCAGCCATTAGTTCATCAAAATTTGCTGTTTTTCCAAGCACAACTTCGATCTGAAATAAAAGAATCCAGTAGATGCAACTTGTTCAGATCGAAGGATGTTAGATGCAGGCAATAAACCAGAAACATAAAGTTGAAAGATCAAAGGATGTTAGATGGCAGTTTTCAGCCAGAGAAATAAAAGAATTGACTATAGCCTTGTTCTGATAGAGATTCTAAGGTAGGAAATAAATTTTCTTGCAATTAGCTTTGTTCATATAATGCTGTGTTCGTGTTTGTGCTTGTTTATGGTTTTCCAATTTATAATAAAAACGTTATCATACTCAGTATCTTTCACCGACCCCTGACCTATATTAAGCTATTTATCCACCTCTTCCAAATTGTAAGTAATATGAGGCATGCTCTTGGCAAACATGGATAGTTGACATAGAACTTTAAGTTCAATACTTAGGCTTCTTGTCTTGATTCAAATGTACCAACTGAAACTAGAATTGTGAAAATCCACTCTTCAAAAGTAGGGGTCCTACAATTAATCACTTGGTGTTATCTATTATCTTACTGTATAATATCAACATCGAAGGCACACTCATGTTTCCCCTTAGCATTTCCAATCCTACTTGTCAGAGGTTCGAAACTATGCAAAACAAGCCGAAAATGCAACTTCCATTTCCAGAGATGAAGCTGGAACGATTATAGAATGGATCCAAAAAAAATAGAGAAGAGAAGACAAGTATAACTAAAGCACACTGTGTAATAATAACTTCTAAAAGAAACTACTTGATATCAATCTCTGGAAAATTAATGCTATCAGACCATTCAGAAGAATAATTTATTTTTACATTTTCCCCTTTTCTGTCACATTCTTGCAGATAATTATATTTTTGGTCATTTTGAACAATGAAAATTTATCCTTTTTTCATTTGGTTTGCATAAATATAATGTAACATTGGACCTCATTTATCAATAAACAAAGTTACTAGCATTGGACCATGTTTAATAATGAACAAAGCAATTTCATTTACATGATATATGCATGAGAATTATGCAACTGAACAAGTACACAGTTTCATGTTTTACACGGGATGATTAAGTATATGGTAATTCAAGAATGCGAAAATATAGTTGATATGGAGCTAAATAAAAATGTCTTTGTAAGTATATCCAATTCAAATTCAGACGCAGACGACTGACACTATAGGCACTTTTCATATCTTAATTTTACCTTTCCCTAGAAATAAGAATAGGTATGTTAACATGGTCAAATTCAAAAATATAGAAGCTGAGAAGCAAATCTGTTCTGAAAAGGACAATGGTTACATAGCCTATAATCAAATGTCCACTGGAACTCCCAAATGAGATATAGAAACAAATTTGGGAGGAAAATAGGACTATTCACTGTGTTCTGTGTTTCTATCGTGTCAATTCCTCCCCTATGACATGAAAAAATTATGCTGAGCTTCTAAACAGCCTGTTCGCGTCCAAAAGCCCAGTGGAAATAACAAAAACTTAACAATCAACTGTAACGGAGTACAAACAAAGAAAGACTGGTCATAAATCAATCAATAGACAATAGTTGAATAATTGTGCTATATAACAACTATCTAACAGAAGGGTCACATGCCACACTACAGGTGAATGTTAATCAATTAGATAAAACTAGTTTGTGTACACTACGCATGCTTATCGATGTTCAGATTTTATTGTGAACCCTTTGAAAGACCTTTAATGTACCAAACCAAATCCCTTCCCGCTTAGAAAAGTGAGGTAAATGAAGAGTCTTTGTAGAGTAGACTAACCTTGGCTTTCTGAATGGGCCTTCCCCTGGCGTCATCCTTTATTTCCACAGTGGATGTCATGATTTCTGCCAGGTTTAAATTAATATCAAATTCAACATTCACAACTATGTGGCATCTTGCACATTTATCAAAGTAAATGAATTGGTCTAAACAAAGTGCACCCAAAAAAACTTACTCTTCTCAACAGCAAATCCATTATTCTTCAGAATTTCAGCGACTGAGACAACTGTTGAAATTGCTGCAACGACATAAACACAAATGGAACATCAACACCTAAGCAACAACAGCAGGTATTTCAAGAGGAAACTTCAAAAACCAGCAAATATCCACAACTTATATATGCTCATTTTTTAGTGCTTGCTAGTGTTCAATCATTATATGTACAGATATACTTCTTTATTTAAGGAACTACCATTTATATTCTACAAAAATTATTCACACAGAAAGTACTCTAAAAAAAAATGCATTTATTTATGAATATCCATCAAGCGTGCACAAACAGATAATGCTCCAAAATGTGCACAAAAGCCATGTAGTAATTATATCCATTTTGATGCCACTACTATTGTAAAAATAAACAAATATGATCTTGTCATATAGAACCGCACCAACCGTCACTGAAAGGGTTTCTCATTTACAGTTGAAAAGTTTAGATAGGAGATTAGAGAGAGAGAGAGAGACAGAGAGAGAGATTAACATCATCCTTATCTTTTTCTACACAATAATCATTAGCAGATGAATAAAAATATAAACAAAAAGAAAACGTCGAAAAAATAATACTTTTGGCATCTAAGGGCGGATCCGTTATTTATCAAATTTAAACGAAAGCATATAGAAATTTAACAACAGATAAATTTCTCATAAAGATGATTAAAATAAGAGGCAGGACTGTGAACATTAACATAACTTCGAATCAGAAAGTATAAAACTCCAAAGAATCAAACAAATAACAATTACCCATTCCAAGTGCTGAAAGCTCAACCTCGTTGTATTGCTGCATGTATCTCTAGAGTGGGTGGGATTACAGAAAAAATCAAATTACTAAACTCAAAATACAAAAACAAAATTGATACCATATAAATGATATATATCAATAGAATAAATAAAAACCTTGGCGAGATTAACGTAGAAGAAAAGGGGCTTCTTAGTATAGGAAACTTGAATTCGATTCTTCTTCAGAGATTCCACAATCTCCATCTTGTTCACTCCTTCCGTAATCTCTTCCATCTTACTACTGATTGAATATTGAGAATTTTGTGATGTATGTATTTTATTCTGATTTGGTGTCAAGTATGGCTAGGGTTTTGTTACGCTAGGGTTTGATTTTTCTCCCAACGCGGAATTAAACTACTAGTAATGTCAACTGAATTAATTTGTTCCACGCCAGAATTAACTATTTTTCCTTCATTCCGGACCCAATTTAGACTTAAATTATATTAAAAATAAATAAGTAGATAGAAAAACTAGCGGAAAATGGGCTCACCTATCGCGAATCCAAGGGTCGAATTCAGTTAGGGCGAATCGCGAGTGTTGAAAGCTTAATATCGACGGCCAACGTTCGTGATAGCGGAATTGTTTATTAATATTTGATTAATTAATATTCAAAAAATTGTACGGAATAGAGCTAGAAGAATTAGAACTAGGTACGAATTTTCATTTTGGATAAAAAAAATCTTTCCATAATCTGCAAAATGTCATAATTTATTTTTCAATTAAATAAGCAATATATATTAACAAAATGTTAATATTCAATTTACAATTAAAGTTAATTAAACAAGCATTATTATAGTAACAAAATTGAAATTATTTATATGCTTAAATCAATTTTATGTACTTGTATGATTTCACTTTCTCGCAATCGATTTTTTGTGAACGAAAATTGAAACTTTTATTAATAACAAAGTTCTGTGGAAAAATTCTTTATGACACTAAGACCAATTTTTCTACAAATTCATCCACCATTAATTGACCAAAATCTCAAATCAATTCATTAGAGGAAAAAAGGAAAAGAAAAAGAAAATCATGAAGAGGGACAAAGCACTGGTTAAAATGTTTTTATTTGCATTAAACCAGTAAATTTGAATATATATTATTTTGTTACATTATATGCTAAAAATCAATAAGTATCATGATGGTAAATATGTTTACGGAAAGTAGTAAGTTCGAATTACCATCCTTGAGTTTTTTTTGGTAAAAATTGTTGAAATTCAAAAATTATAAAAAATATTGCTCTTGAAGAGTTTCAAACACGGAATTTCTAATTTAATAATGAAAGGGCTAATCAGCGAAGTTAATAGAGATGTTTGTTGTTAATATGAATTATCAAATATATAATCTAAAGATTCTATCTATTATCAGGAAAAAAAATTCTCCCTTACGAATCTAGCTAGTGCGACCTCTAAATCACACCTTGCCTATCCCACATTCGCAAAAAAAAAAAAAAAAAAAAAAAAAGGGAAATTACCCAAATCGATTTTTTTAAAAATTTTT
>NC_036248.1:2475983-2484796 GCF_002742605.1 Olea europaea var. sylvestris
AAAAAAAAAAAAAAAAAAAAAGGTGGAAATTACACCAATGCATATTTTTAAAAATTGTAGTTCAAAAATCAAATATGAAGTTTACATTTTCATAAATCGGCCACTCACGACTCCTCTCCACAAATAGCGATCCGAGATCAGCTTCGCTTGACGCCATTACAACCGGAGGTAACGATCGCCACACCCAACAGTCGTTCACACTGCGTCGCGCAATGTCGATGTCCCTATATCGACAACCCACGACACCTTGCTACAGGTGGCGTTCGGAGATCGGTGTCGCTCGACTCCTTTGCAATTGTTGGTGACTCCTACCACTCTTAATAGTCGCTTCTCCCATAACTCCACTCCTCGCTTTTTCAATGCATCCACTTCAGTGCGGTGGCATCCACTCCTCGACGACGTTGCAACGAGTCATCAATAGCAGCTTCTCCAATTCATCCACTCCTAAGACCTCGGCGCAATGCCGCCACATAATGAAGAAGCTTTGCACTACTTAGTTTTAAGGGTTGTGATTTGAGGCGATGCTGATGGTACCACGACAAATTTGGGGATTTTCTTTGGTGGGAATTGTTGAATTAAATTGTAATCATGCTAAAAATCGTGAATCACAATACAATAAATTAATAAAACGAATTAATACACACGGAAATTATTGTTGATATGAACAATAGTTGTAATAGCAGTCAGATCTTCCTCTCCTTGCTCCTTACGAAATATTAGCCGTCAATGAGGCAAGTTAATAAAACAATATGTAGATGAGAGGTGACATAGCATTTTCAAAGGAAATAATTGAGCCGTCCCATTATGACTCGAACTCTAATTAGCCCACATACTTATAATTACCACATTATATAAAATACAACCTATAAGGTGTAAAAAGCCCAATAGATCACTTAATAAATTTGGTCCAATCAAAAATATCACTATAAGTCATAAATCTAATCGGTAAAATTTATGATCGAATGTGAAGTTCACATTAGAAATTATTCCAACATTCTCCTACTTGGTCAAACATTTAATTTCAGTAACAAAACTTTTAACACCAGGGTTAGAATACATAGGTAGCCACTAAAAATAGCTCCAATGATGACATCTTACGCAACATGATCCGGTCGAACAAGAATATTAACATCGGACATGAAACTCATTACACTAATTAAGCGATATAAGACCATTCCACAGCTATAAATGCTAATATCCTTATCGACATGGATCCCCATCCTCCAACCAATGTGATAGCATGTGCTATGAACTTAGCATCAAATGTGATCGATTTTCATAATGCTTCAGATCAAAATGAAGCCACATGTCTCCAAAAGAAACCCATCTTATATCTTTATCTATCATATCTCAAGATTACAATATCTTAATAAAAAGACATAAATCAAATGCATACTCAGAATAATTCATGAATAGGGGAAATATATTTTATTACCAGAAGTGGCTATACCCGAAAACATAAGGGTTGCCTACGTACTTCGTAAAGGGATCAAGCCCAAAACGTAGTTCTTTTACATAAATAACTCCCACTAACCAAAACTATCAATTGTTTCCACAATGCCCATTTAGATACATGTGTCTTAAAGACTCTTGGAGCAAGTCCTTTAGTTAAATGACTTGCAATCATTGCCTCTATATTGATATGCTCTATTTTCATCTGCCCTTCCTTGACTCTGTTTTTAATCATCAAATATTTGATATCAATATACTTTGACCCATCCGAACTTTTATTATTCTTTGAAAAGAACACTTTTGCACTGTTATCATAGTATATGGTGATTGGTTTTGAGATGGAATCAACAACTTTCAAACCAGAGATGAAATTTCTTAACCAAACAGCTTGGACTGTAGCCCATAACATGACACAAATTCAGCTTACATAGTAGAGGATGCCACTAGAGTTTGTTTAGCACTTTTTCAAGAGATAGCACCATCAGTTAACGTGAAAATATAACCTGAGGTTGATTTCAAATCATCTTGACATCCTGCAAAATCAGAATCTGAATAACCTACCATCTCAAGATGATTTGAACGCTAGAATGTAAGCATATAATCTTCAGTTTTCTTCAAGTATCTCATAACCTTCTTAGCTTCTTTCCAATGCTCTTGTCCTAGATTTGACTAAAATCTACTAAGGACACTTACTACGTAAGCTATATTCGATCCAATATAAACTTGAGCATACATCAAGCTCGCCACAGCACTAGCATATAGAATCATCTTCATAAATTTCCTTTCTAGCTCATTTCTTGGACATTGAGTTTTGTTAAACTTATCCCCTTTTATGATAGGCATATCATCAGGTGCACAAATTCTACATATTGAATCTTTCTCAAACACGCCGCATATAAGTTTTCTGAGAAAGTCTTAACAAGTCACGATTTCTATCACGATGTATTTCAATGCCAAGCACATAAAAGGCTTCTCTTTCATCTCAAAATTAGCAGACAACATTTCATTTTGAATCTAATTTACTTTTGAAAATTTACTTGTTATCTATAACTTTAGCATTTGGAGGAAGTTCAACAAGATCCCAAACTTTATTATTTTTCACAGAATTCATTTCATCTTTTATAGCAACTATCCATTTATCAGCCTCAAAACTTGTCAATACTTGATTATAAGTTACATGATCAACAATATGCCTAATATTAAAATTACTCTCCAATAAATATGTAATATAATAACTGGGTAATGCAGATCTCCTTTCCCTTTGTGAAATTCTAACTAGTGGCTCAGAAAATGATTCAATCATTGTTTAAGGGATTGGAAGTTCCTCTTGGTTCCTTGGTTCTTCATTAAAAACTTCAATTGGTTGAGAATCAACTCTTTCCTATCTCTCCAAAATCATTCTCCAGAAATTTAGCAATAATGGACTCAACAATTGTAGTATCACGATTTGGACAATAAAACTTATATCCTTTCGATCACTCTGAGTACCCAATAAAGTAATTAGGAGTGGATTTCGAGTAAAGCATTTTATAATCCTTTCGTATTACTTGTCTTCCCATCACCTATGCCCTCCAAAATCTGTTATTGATATCTTATCATCCCGGTCCCTCATTGGTGCCGTTCCGAGCATGTCACCCACTCGCCATTTGGTGAATATAGAGCAGTTCATCAATAGTAATGCAGCCACAAAGCATAAGAAAATTGAAAAATCATAGTTTTGCATTTTGCTCTGGTATTACAGAACCAAAAAATTGGGCAGTCTATTAAAAAGCCCTAATTAGAGTAGTTTTCTACAGAGAATCAGTGGATTCAGTAAAGAGAAGTAGAATAAAGATAAAGCTACAGAAAAGTCCTGTGGAGTAGGATAAGCTAAAAAGAAGAATGCGTGAGTTCGAGGATAACGAGTCACCAAAATCAAATTCTGTTGATGATAAAATTGGGTCCATGAGAATGAGGACAAAAATGCTTTACTGATTTTCTTCTCCTCTTTTCTCTTCCCCTTCCTTCAATGAATCAGTGGGAAAAAATACGAATTGCGAAAATGTACCACAAAGATACAAAGAGAGCTCCAAACATGGATTTTCTACAATAATCGCAAAAGGAAAGAGATTTGGGAGAAAATGTAAAACAACAGTCCCAGGAAAAAAAGTATTATACACAATTGCTTCAAGAAAGGAATTTTTGTTGAGAAAAGCACACACGCACAAGTACACAAAATTCTGAAAATACCTTAACGAGAATGAGAGAATAGGTATAAAGCAGAAATAATGCGATTATTATACTACGAAAGGATCTCTCTTAGTATGGTGGCTCTAATATCAATTGTTGAATTTAATTGTAATCATGCTAAGAATCGAGAATCACAATACAATAAATTAATAAAATGAATTCATACCTGCGGAAGCAATTCTTGATATGAATAATAGTTATAATAGCAGCCAGATTTTTCACTCATTGCTCCTCACAAAGTATTAGTTGTCAATGGGACAAGTTAATAAAATAAAATGAAGAGGGGAGGGGACCTAACTTTTAGATAGGAAATAATTGAGTCGTCCCATTACGATTAGAACTCTAATTAGGTTTTATTTCCGGCCTACATACTTAAAATTATCACATTATATAAAATACAACTCATAAGGTGTAAAAGGCCCAATAGACCATTTAATAAATTTGGTCCAATCACAAATATATTATTATGAGTCATACATCTAATCTATAAAATTTACAATCGAATGTGAAGCCCACATTTGAAATTATTTCAACAGGAATCTGAGGTGGTGGAGGCCTTTTGTTGGATCTCATACTGTGATTTTTGTTGGTGGTGGTAGATCGGGTGGTGTGACTGTGGTCTAACGGTGGCAATAGGGGTTTTGTAGTTGAAAATCTTGATTTGTTGGTGGTTGTGGTGGTGAGATGGTGTGATTTTGAAGTTGAAAATGGAAGTTTGTTGGAGACAGTGATGGTGGTGATAAAGTGGCACTGTCGTTGCACCCAATTCACCGTCAGATGTAAAATTGAGTGAAATGGCCGGTGGAAGTGGTGGGTTGCTGAGGCTATGTCCGTGTCTTTGTTGTTGGCAGTAAGGCCGTGTTGATGATGGTACAACTATTAAGCTGTGATGGTAGTGGTGGTCGTAAATATACGTGGTTGTAGTGGTATGTGACCAACTCCTTAGTTATTTCTGACCTAAAAATTATGATAATATGTGATTAAAAATAATTTGTGGCCAACTAATTTAAAAATCTGTGATCGACGAATAAACAATGACCAATAAATATTTTGATTTTTGACCGTGAAATAATCAATGATCAATTAATTTGATAATATGTAACGTTGTGAGCTATAAGTATGCATTTGTGACTATTAATTGTATAATTGTGGCATTAATATATTTAATTAATAAAATATTTTTAATAATTAATTAATAACTAATTTTTGAATTTTGAAACTTAAAACTTGAAAATTGAATTGTCCAATGTCCATATTTAATACATGACTTATGAATTTTTCCCTTCCGAAAATTCGACGGGTGCAAAGGAGGACTATAGTTCTGTACCTGCGCCCATCATTATCCTATTTGTTCACAAACTCGGACGAAGCATTAGATCTTCAAAGCGCTTAATTATTGGACTACTCCGTTAACTTACGCGATCAAAATGTTGGCTTATTAAGCCCTTTTTTTTTTAATCTCTCTTTAGAATAAAAATTCTTTAATTTTTAAACTCATTTTCAACCATGTAAAATTTTGCTAGTAAATTCAAAATTTTCACTATTTTTTAACCACACATTATTTCAAAAATAACTATTCAAATTTTCATTTTTCCCCCAAAATAATAGCCATCGAACATAAACTAAATTACTTGTTCAATCAATTGACTTCCTCTCGATTATTCGCTAAAACCTTTTCTTTTAATTGTAATAAGGAAATTAGACATAAATAGCACTAGATGGATCACGGGAAAATGATTGTATCCTTTCATATATTTTCAAAATTGCAACACTTTTGGTTCTTAAATGATGTTACACAATTCATGACAATTTTAATTTGTTATTCACTTTTTCAGTTTTCTTTCAGGTCAAGGAAACAGATTGAACGGTGGCTTTAGAAATTATTTTCATTCACCCATCTACTGTTGTGGGATGTGGGCCACTCACTAGAGCTTAGTACATGTTGACAAGAATATAAGTTGCATAGCATTGTGGACAAGTTACCAACAAGCAAAATAAACCTTTATTTTCCTTCTTTTTCAGTATTCACTTTATAAAATTATTAAAAAATAACGAGTTAAATTGACGGCTAAGAATCATTATAAAATATTTTTATAAAGCCTTGTAACTATCATCGAAACCTTTATCTTCAATTTTATTATTATTATTATTATTATTATTATTATTATTATTATTTTCACATTGATAGGGTATGACAATACCACACTAACACGTTAGTCATTCGAAATTTTGATATTTAATGAGTTTTTTATAGTACATAATATTGAGAAAATGTGGCACTTTTACTTCCATGCATGGGCCAATTGCTTAAACTTTTAGTGCATGTCAACAAGGATACACCACCCATGAAACAACATTACACACAGATAGATAACTATAAAAAAGGGTCATATACTGTATATACATCGAGGAGTCCACCCCTCTCAAGTAGAGAGGGCCCGCTTCAAATAAAATATTATTTATTCAAAATGGACCCCCTCCATGTGAGGATGGTGGATACCCAGGTGGACACCACTTGAAGTACAGGTAGCATTATCTTGAAGAAAATGAAAATTACACTGTTACTCTATTTTTTAGTCGGTTTTGGTGTTAGTTTTGAATTACATAAAAGAGTAATTAGTTGGTCTCAATCTTTTAAAGTTGGTGTCTCGATAAACTATTGAAGTCATTAAACAATTTTGGTGGTTATATGTACTTGTAAATGTACATGTTTTCTGATTGGTGGATCTAGTTATCTTTATATACTTGACGAGCTTTGAAAAAAGATTTTGAATTCAAGGTACTTGGCGATTTAATTTTGTTTTACAAAAGCTTCAATAAATCGAGTATTTGAGTTGAACTCGAGATAATAAGAGGCGCAGGTCCTTTTCACTGATGTTGTGAATGATTAGTTTATTAGTTCGAGCGGTCTGTCATTGTTGATCTTAACCCTTGATAATCTATCTTGTATCAAGCTATTTGTTTCAATTGTGCAATAACAAAGTGCAAATCAACGTGGCCAGGAATAATTTTCATGTTACACACATTTTCAGGACAACAAGTTGACATCAATGTCAAGTAGATCATATTAATTAAAACTCGATCAAGTGTTTAACAAGGACATTTAATAATAAATTATCCCACATGTTTAAACAAGTGGGCTACACAATAATATATTGCTGTCTTGTATTTGCACTTTGTCGTCTCGGAGATTTTAATATTTTATATGTAAACATCTGTCTTACATTTAATTACGCATGTCTATGTGAAAACGTTATGACAAATTAGTAGGTACACTATGCCCCGTTTGGCCCTCATTATTTCTCACTAAATTAAATTAAATTTTTCTCTCTCCTATTTTCAATCACACAATTTTCAATAAAATAATATTACACCTAAACTAAAAACTTTTCTTTTATTTTCAACAACTCATTTTTCATAAAAACACTATTCAAAACATTATAATCTCCAAATAATGAGGTTCAAACGGGGGCTATAATAAAACGAATTCAAGTTCTACTGTCTTACTGTTACATTAATTGAAAGGTCAATTGCATTGGAAGCAATACAAATCCTTATACGAAGACGTAATTTTCATATTTTAGGAACTTTGAAATTTAATTACTTAACATTGTTTGCATTGTCCAGCATACTATGGATGTAAGGCTGGCATGTGCCGTAAATGTCAGGATCGACATATACAAGTCGGACTTTAATTTTTGATTCAAATTTTGGAATAAATATTAAGAAAATTCTGCACAAATTGTGGTCCTAAAATCATCCTAGCCGTCGACCCGAGAAAAAGTTATGCAAAAGGTATTTTGAATACCAAAACATTTTTAAAAATCAAATTACGTATTCTCTTGTTACTAATATTTAAAATCACCGTACAAATTGTTTGATTTATTAAGAATGATCAATCAATTGATTATAGAGATCAATAACATCGAAATAACTCAATGTCGAACTTAACTTAAAAAGTTTTTTGTCTTAATATCTACTTATTTTGATAAAAAAAAGAAAAAAGAAAAAAAAAAAGTAAGAATTACTCTCAAAATTGATTCACATGCTCTCTTGTTACTAAGGAAAAAGCTAAATTGTACAGCTAGCACGCTCTTATTACTGAAAACTCAAGATTTTTTACTAAAATTTGTGCCATTATTAATAAATATAAAATAAAATATTACAGCAGTTAGAAACTTCACCGGGTAAAGCTATATTTCTGTGTTTCTGGGTCGACCCAATCGTCGATGGATTTAAGCTATTATCCACGTCAGAACGTGGGGTCCACGCTAAAAATGGATTATAAATCTGTTACGTGGAAATGAACTGCAACCTTCAGCTTCTTCTATAAAGTTATTATGATCTTCTTGTTCTCCTCATCAATTTTCTTTGAAGTACCGTGATCAGTTTAGTCTCTCTCTCTCTCTATATAACCTTTACTTACATATATAAATACACTCTACTCTCTCTCTCTCTTTCTCACCCCTCCCCCCCGGGATTCTTGCATTTCTTGGAGAAAATGAAGGAGAATATGAGAAACCCTTTACAATTATCATCTTTGAATCATATTTCTATGGTGTGTAAATCAGTTGAGGAATCCACTAACTTTTATGAAAACATTCTAGGGTTTGTCCCTGTAAGAAGGCCTGGATCATTGAAATTTGATGGGTCATGGTAGTAATCACATCATATATTTTAGATTCTTGAATGCAAATGAAATTCGAATAGATTTTCTTGATGGGATTTTGTTAATTTCTTGAATTTTGCAGGCTATTTGGCCATGGAATTGGGATCCATTTATTGCAGTCTGAAGATCCAGAAAGTTTGACAAAGAAAACCGCCATTAATCCAAAGGATAATCACATGTCTTTCCAGGTGATTAACATGCCGTGCCACCGGTGGCCTGTTTGAGAAAAATCAATCTTGAAATCCAATTTTTCGTTTGAACTCTAAATGGATTGATTTGTTTGCTTGAGTTTAATAGGCTCTGATATTAACTCTTTCACAAAATCTAGTCCCGTCTAGTACTTCACATATTTTCATCCAATTATATGTTTTCATGGCAGTGCGAGAGCATGGGTATGGTGGAGAAGAAGCTGACGGAGATGGGGATCAACTACGTGCGACAGCGGGTAGAAGAAGGTGGAATC
>NC_036248.1:2486866-2580821 GCF_002742605.1 Olea europaea var. sylvestris
TTTTTTTTTTTAACTTCATCTTGAAAATAGACTATCTCCTTAATTTTTGAATGAAGATCGGAAAAAATGTAGGATTAATTTAGCAAATGATAATTATTAACACTATTTTATTGTATGAAATAATTTTTTGATCGTGCTATATGTATATAATAATTTACATAATGACTTATCAACAAATGATATAGAGAAATTTAATTGAATCAAAATGTCATCAATAAAATAACTTTCCCACTTACATTTTGATATCTCATCATTACGTAAAATATTATGTCGAATCAATACTCATGTCGAGACTGAGAACAATGCTCCAAAAAATTCCTACTCATTCACTTCCTACAAATATGAATCCATGCCCATAAATGGAGAGTCGCCAACCATATTTTTCATATCATCGGAGCTGTGAGGAAATTCACTTTTGACTATACCTAATTTTTCATACATTTTTTGTTTTTTTTTTCTTTATATTTTTTTCATTTTTTATTTTATAATAGAGGGCAATTATATTGAATAGAAACCATCATCCAGGACAATTACCGATAATATATGAATGGTTGAAAATAACAATATCAAGAAGCAAAGAATGAAGGTAAAGGTGCCAAAAGATACTATATATGAACAATTTAATCTTCTTTTAAGCATAGCCAAACATCTTCAAAAGTCGGATTTTTTTGAGTTAGTCAATCAGTGGGTTAGGTAAGACTTTCATGACCCAACAACTTTCATAAATGAAAATCAAATAGCACTAAATGTCGCAAAAATCATCATGCATATTGCCGTAGTGGAGTTAAAAGAACAAAGTCCTAGATCAAGTAATCTTTTATTTAGATAAAAATTAAGTTTCGTTTGATAAAAATTGATAGAACGTGCAGTTGAGAAATTATGAATTCTATAAAATGTGTTAGTAAATTAATTGTAGATTTTGACTTAAATTTTTTCAACTTTTTTAGTTAAATTAAAGATTAAAATTGGATCTTGCTATGGGTACATGGAGGTTTACATGTTGGTTGACACGAGTCCACCTCCCCTCTTATATGGGGAGGTCGGTCCCACGCATTTGGGCGTGGACTCCGACCTCTCCATGTGAGAGATCGGGTGGTACCGTATCAACCAACATGTAAACCAATAAGTACAAATGACATAATCCAAATTATAATATCAATAAAAATCAAGAAACTAACCCTAAATCATAAAAAAAGTTAGAAAAAAAAAAAAAAAAAACATTGAAATAAATAAGAGTTAAAAAAAAAAAAAAGACATAAAATTTCATCTGCAAGATTTAAAATTTCATGCACTTCACTTTTTATTGAGACTAAACTGGAGTCATAACGGAAACTTCCACCTTAGCCGCTGGTAAACACCAAATTTGACATGTATTATATCTTATGCTTGACGGACTTGGGTTGTCGCCGGCGAGTTTTGTCTTGTTTGCTAAAAGCACTGCAAAATCCACATGCAGAAACCTTAGGAGACGGTGGCTCTATAGCTGGAGACACCCTTCCGGTTCGGTATCCCCGTCCTCCGCCGTTAGATTGGCTTCTCTCTATCTTTACTCCGGCGAACTTCTTTTGTTCAACTTGATTGCTTTCTTCCTTTTGATTTGCCACTTTGTTCAATTCGCCAGATAAGATCTTATCGTCCCAAACTAATCCTGAAGATCCTTGTCTCCTGAATGATACTTCAGATCTCATCAAACCAGCCATCATCGATCACCTCTCTCCTTCTCTTTACAATTATTTTTTTTCCTCTACAGATTTCTACTTGAATGAGGATTGTGAATATAAAATATGTAGAGAGATAGAGGGGCAGAGAGAGCCCACAATTACTATGGTTTTGATTTCAACTTTGAATTTAGTCAATTGCTTTAATTAATTAACTATGGGGTGGATTTTAAAACTAAAATGGTAAAATTTTAGTCCTTGTTTGGTCCCCATTATTTTCAAAATACATTTTCTTCTTTCATATTTTCAACTGCACATTTCTCAATAAGATAATATTATATACAAATTCAAAACATTTTTTTAACCACACATTTTTCATCAAAATAATATTCCAAAATGCATTTTGAGTGAGCTCAAATTGGCTCTTAAAAAAGTTTATTATCCGTATTTTAAAAATATTTTAAGATTCTTTTGTCAATGAATTATTAATAAAATGTATGAATTACTAAGACCATCTATATTATAATGAATTATAATGAAATCCAATAGTACAAGGACTCTTAAAATTTATTAAAATTATAGTGACACCCTTTTCCATACCTATTTTAATTATATTGGAATTGAAAAGTCCTATCTTAATATATAGTACATGCTTATATATTTATTACGTGAATTTTGATCGATTGATTTTGTAAATTGAGTTGGAGAAAGAACAGCACGGTACAGATCGACACAAGAATTTTCAATAGTTTGATTCTATTGTACAAAACTATGATCAAGTATTAAACTTTGAATCTACCTAGAAGACTAATTTCGTAGATAACCTTTTTTCGTATGAAAACATTCGATCTTTCTTCAATGATACGATAAGTAGATGACTTTATTGTGTAAATATATTTATTGACATGGATTGTTTAATTCATTAATGAAGATTAATTAATTAATCTAATCATTCGCATAATTTCCAGTTTAGGGGTACCTAAATGATATTAAAAAAGTTGATAATCCTGTGAATATTTCCTTGTAAAACGGCCTTACGACTTTATTAATTTGAACCACCGGACCAAACTGATGAGCTCGTCTATGATACAAAGTCATCACCGTCAAAAAGTAGGCTCTCCTTTGAAGAAGAAACAATAAATATAGGTTTGATTAAAAATTGAATATTTAATAGATTTTAATAAAGTTGATAAAATACGTTATTGAAAAGTTGATAGAAATTGTGAGCTCTATAAAATATTTGATGAAAAATGAATTTTGAAAATCGATGCCAAACATAGACAAATGTTTAAAGCAAAACTTCAAGTGCTAGTTTGACACGCGATAGGATATGGTATTTTCACATCTTTAGTAGAGCAACACCTCGACATGTCGATAGTTGAATTTGATTGCAGCAACCCCATATCCACAAACCCAAAGACACTATTCTCAACTGCATCTAAGACTCGAAGACATCACTCGCCGCCTTATATTGTTATTTTATTTGATGGGAAGCAAACACAATTTCAAATTTTACTAGGTCATATAGACATTTTTACATTGTAAAACTTATTAGTATTGATGCTATTGAATAAAATCGCGCTTTTCCTTCCAAAGTATATGCCCATTTTGTAATTTTCTAAATTTATGTAGAAAAGGTAATTACTTTCTTTTTTTTTTTTTTGTTCAAAAATGGCAACTTATTCTGTAATTTTTTATAGTGGAAGAGTCAAAGTCTGAGAAATTTCAAGGCACTCATCGCGATTGTTAAATACGGGGTACGTTTCCATTTAATCAAATTATCATTGTGCCTTTGAATTCGGTGCAATTGTTGATAAAGCACTAATTTTATGAATATGTCAATAATGTCATTATCACATCATAGGAATTATCATTTACCCTAATTTCAAATAATAATGATGGGTTGAAGGCCTAATGATGGAAAAAGGTGCATGCTTTCGGATTCAGAGGATTTTTCGTGTTGTATCTTGATTGTGCTTTATGAAGGCATCCTCAATTGGAATTGAGATTTACGGGTCCATTTTCAACGTCACTCGCTACAATTTATCGTATTACTTTCAAGTCTCAACTCCCTCGATTGAAGTATTAAAAGAACAGGATCGGAACAAACAAGGTTCTACTTCAAGTTGTTCAAGAATAATGACCTTCTACAAATGCTCGCTCCACTTCAAGCAAACGAAAAGTTAGTGGGAAACATACAATAATATGAACAAGGATAGGAATATAAACTAAATTTGGTTCAAAGATTACACTTGGGGAGCTGTCAAGAAGCATTAATGATATACAAATGCTAATTTTCCAAAACTTAATAGCTGAAGACATTTATTCATTTATAGAATCGACACGTGAGTTTCTTTGCCCAAAAACGGCTCTTCAAGCATAAGACGAAAGAGAAGGCTATCGCAGTGAATTCACGAGAATGAATCAAGAAACTAACTTCTGTTCCTATTACCACTGCTACTGGAGCCTTTTGCCTTTTGATCCCTCAGAAATACAGTCATCTAAGGCTGCTAAAACTCGTGTTTCAAATTTATGCCCCTTGAAAGTTGCCTTAACCTTCCTAACAACTTGCTGCTTCGCCACCTTACGCTCTGCTGTCGTGAGGTGCTTACTCTTGCGAATTCCTTTAAGAAAACTGACAACATATTCAACGGATCCCCCAGTACCCTTTTCTATCTTCACAAGTTTTTCAACCACTTGCAAAGAAAACAACCGTTCTAGACACATTTTGTTTCCAACCTCGAGAATGTCCAAAATACAGTGCACACTTACTTCTCTGGTCTTCACTGATTTACTCTCCATCGAATGAACCAACCTCTCAATAAGACCTGTTTGAAGGATTTGAGTCAAAACGAGATTTCCGCCATTGCTGAAAAGCATGTGATGTAGTGCTGTATAGGCAGAGTCCTGCAACTCTGGAATCTTGCACTGCATCACTTTTATTAACTCGGTAATAATATCATGCTCCAGAAACTTTTTAATGCAAGGCTCTCCCCCAGAGCTAGCAAGCTTCATTAGAATAAAAGCAGATTCGGACCTTACTGAATTTTGATCTGATTGTCCATTTTGCAGAAGTTCTGAAAGTCTTTCGACAAGGGGACTCCGTAAGATCATGTCCCTGATCCTTGACTCTTCTACCTCGTCAATTATCTGTATAAGATGTTGCGTAGCTTCTAACACTAGCTTCTCATTGCTGTCTAGTAGTTTGTGAAGTACATCTTCAAAAGTTTGTGGCTTTGGTGAAGACAAAGTGTTCTGGTCTATCAATACAAATTTTTCTAGGCGAAGTCTTGCTTGCCAAGGCAACAAATTTAGAGTACTGGGCTGTAGTGAACCATTCGCAGAACCTCCAAGCTCGTAAAATGCTTTTAGTATGACAATTGCATGGTTTTGAGCAATATCAGACCCCGTCTCAAGAAGTTTAATGAGGCTCCGGTCTACTTCAAAATCAAACATTTTCTCAACAGCTTTTGACTTTCCAGCTTTGATCAAAGACATTAATGTTGCACACACAGTATCATGCCACTCTTCTGCACGTGGAGACAGCAAATCGGCCAATTTACACATCGGAATTCTCTGAAGAACTTCAACAGTGGTACCCTGGTTTCCGAATTCCGCAAGTTTTGCGAGGACAGTAAAAGCATTAGTCTGATTTAGTGGCTCCTCACAGTTTTCTATGATATTAGCAAGTTTTTCAATTGCTCCTACAGTTTCAAGGGATAGCAAGTACTCTGAATAGTCTGCATTCGTAAATATATTTGTGATTGCCACTGAAGAAACCGCAATCAGATCCTGTGATCCTGACATCAGATTTGCAATCTCCGGACCCAGCATTTTGCAAAAACCTGCCCGGCTTGCTTCATATTCAGAAATCGACATGCTTGCCTCGAGGGCTTGATTTATTGCTTCTAAGATAATTACCGCTTGCTTTTCTTCTAAAAGACTAAGAGAGAGCTCAATATTCTGCTCAGAAATTCTTTTAACTGTTTCCTTTCCAAAAATAAAAAGCCAAGGACTGATGAACGCCATTTTTTCTGCATTTGAATCATTAAGTAATGTTTTAACCGACTCATTTGTTTTGCTATCAAGGTAGAGGGAGACCATGTCATGCACTTGGTACAAGGAATTCGGTTCAACTTCCATCAGTAATGAGCCTTCAGTAAGCTTGCGAGATGTTAGCGAGAACAGATTTTCGTCCCCAAGAACCGACCAAATAGCCTCGAGACAAGCTTCTGGAACAGGTTCTGCCCATGACAGAGCAGCAAGAGCAATGAAGAGTCTTTTCGAGTCCATAGGCATCACCTCCAGACTAAATTCAAGTGATCCGAAAATGGTAACTGTGCTTTCAGCTTCTTTCTCATTTACATATGAGATCGGACCTGGTGCACACGTGGCGTAGGTGGATAGGTTTGAAATAGCCTTTTCCCATTTCTCGGCTCTTTTTTCTTTCCTGAGGGCCTTACCCATGACAGAAACTGTCAGGGGATGATGACCACAGCGTTCAAGCAATGTATCTGCCTCCTCCTATGGACGAATTAATAAGAAAATCATAAAGTTATGAAGAGTATTATTGAAAACTAAAAGTAAGATATCTAGTATGAGCTCAAACAGAAAAGAAATGTCCAACAAGTGAAACCTTTTTCTTTCCATATAATAACGTTACAGGATCTGAACAAAGTTTGTCAAGCTTTATTAATAAAGGGTATACAGTAAATAGTATATATGCTTCGGGAAAACATGAGATGAATCTGGTCTTAGCCTCATATGACAGAGTTAACTCTAATCTGACATGGTTCACCTTTATTAGGAGGCAGCATTAATGAAAAGAAAAGGCACCTGCAAGCAGGCATAGCAAGATAGTAGTGTTACTGAAATTTGCAATCTTTAAGAATTAGGAACGTGATTTATTATCAATAGCTGTTACAAGAAGTCCTTGTGCACTTTTGGGCTTTTGATATATTGTTCCAAAAATGTAATTGATCGACTTTCTAGTGTAGCAAATGAAACTCTAATTTTGTGAAAGAGAGAGTCATTCTTACTATCATAAGCTTAATGATTTCATTTCTTACAAAACTTAACGTTCTTTTCTCCTGGCAACCACAGGTTCCCAACATTCTGATCTTAATGTGATATTTGCATCAGCTATCCGTCTTTCATGAGTACACAGGTTTGATATTTGGTCCAAGATGTAGCTTTTCTTAGACGGTAGCTTCATAAAAGTTATTGATTTTCCTTTTCTAACCGAGAGGAATTTGCAGACATTTCTATGAAAATAGCCCTATTATAAAAAGGTGGATAAAATTTGTGGATCTAATGAAATGTGTGGTTAAAAATGAAGTTTGAACAATTTTCTAGCAAACAAAAGCTTTACCAAACAAGCACTTACAGTTTGAAAACTGGTAAGCAATATAGTACTTACCGGTAACTCATCTTCTCTGAGGTGGCTATGATAAAGAAGAACTGCCTTGCTTATTTCCTTTATGTCAATCTTTACTCACCTCTACCTTGTAAGCTTCTGTTATCTCATAGACAGATTCATTCCTACTTGTTACCAAGTACCTACAGTCATTATCATATAACTTTGCAAAACGTTCAACAATGTCTTGTTCCCACACATCGTCAAGAAGTATCAATAAGCGCTTCCCGACCAGTGCTTCTTGAAGCTTGAAGCAGACACATTCAAGATCTCCACAATATTCATCTTTGATTTTTTTCCAAAAACCAATCTGTACCAGAAACTTACAAAATTTTCTCGCCAGTCGCTTTTGGTATTCGGCCTTATCACCATGACAAGCAGGTCTACTGCACCACTGTCAGAATCCAAGTTCAACAGCTCCATCCACAAACCTTGAGGGAAGATTGGAAGCCACTTGTCGAGCTAAAGATGACTTGCCAATGCCAGATAGTCCAACAATGAGAATTACACTGCGACAGCTATCTTCCTCCAGTAAATTTCTCACATACTTGCACTTATTGGAGATTGGGTACCCTTGATCTGTGTTTATTTTTAACCGGACGGGGATGTTTCGTGCAGTTGTTTCTATCAAATTTTCAACATGCTCAGTCAATCTTTGAGATTCAAGCCACCAGCTCATGTCATACCTCATTGAATTCAATATCTTCCCAAGTGGATCGCCAATCATAGAATTCCATACAATCTTAGCAAATTTCTTGATTTTACTTCTAGACACGACCCTTTTAGCCTTCATGATATTTGCACGTAGCCGTGCAATAAGGCCATTTAAGCTTTGAATCTGATTTTCTAATTGGGGGTTGTGAAGCTTGTGAAAATGCTTTTGCTTAATAAGGTGTGTCAAAGTCTCAAGTTCATACACAAATTCCTCTAGGGTTTGAATCCTCCGAGGAGCTTCATCAATGTTTCTAGAAGCCTGCTCTAATGCCCCAATTGCTGCTATCATACTCGAGACTATCTGTGTTGCGGCCGAAATAACTTGCAGAGCATCCATTTCACAAAGAGATCGTCCAATTCAATATTTAACCTGACATGAACTTTATGCCAATGCAACTATTAAACCCTCAAAGGCAACCCCACCAAATTCTTGAGAATGCAAAGCTCAAACTTTTGTGAAGTATCAACAAGTCCACATTCTCTTACATACCATCCACGGAGTCGAAACAATTAACAGATCCTTACAAATCTAGAGAACCAATCCCTATGTAGTAACATACTTCAGTCTAGATTCTTGAAAAACAACGAGGCTCCCAAGTCAAAACACTTTCTTCCATAGATTTAAAGAATAATCCAAGATAATTAACACCCAATTCTTAAAAAATTATTTTCCTCCATAATTAGTAACTTTACCAATACACGATCAGCAGAAATCAAGAAATCTGAATCTTAGAATTCTTCAAAATAATTAACATTCTAGTACAAGAATAGGCAGCTAATGTTATGTTCTAGAAATCAGATAAATTTCAACACAAAACAGATTGTTCGAGAGGATCTAGTGTTTTTAGTTCTTACCTCAGGAAGCTACGAAAGACAGATTTTAACAAAAGCCCTTCATTGAAAATGGCCAAGAAACGAAGGGAACCACCCACCATAGCCGACCCCTACCTGTACGATTCTTTATCCGTTTTATGATTTTTCTTGAAGTGATTCTTACTTCAATATTAAAACGAGTGTTTGAAGAAGATCTTCGAATTTGGATTCCAAGTTTTTAGTTGGTTTGCCATTTTTTTTTTTCTGCCATTATCGATCAAAAACTGTCAAGTTCATTATGACAAAATTCTGACAACATTTTTTTTTTTTTTTTTTCATACATAGCAGATTTGTTTACTTTTGGCGCATAACATAAAATAGGACAAGACATTTTTAGGGAAAAAAAAAATAAAAAAATTAATAGGCCTGCGCAAGCAGGTGAGGCAATCCACAGTGCGCTCCATTCCACATACCGAATATCCTTGTGGAAGAGGTTGGAAGGGCTGATGATCCAATCCGTCCACAATCCCTTAGAATTGGATCTGGCACAACGACATTGATTCACAGCATGGTTCGGGTCATGTTGTGGGCCCAACCTATTTTTACTTCACGACTCTAATGACAATTCTTCACAATTTGATCTAATTTTTAATGAGTAATGATAAATGAAATTTGTGCACTTATTTAAACCACATTATTAAATTTTTATGTCGTCAATTTATTAATTTCTATTTAACTTAGGTTAATTTTATTTTGTTTTTAGTGATGGACTCATTTGGAACAAATGGAAAAGGAGGAAGAACAAATTAGCTATTGGTTGCAATGTTGGAGATCAAATTCAACACTGTGAAATTTGAAGGACTTAAATTGAATCGAAGAAGAAATGGGCTATACAAATAAATTGGTATTAACGACCCAATTGTATTAAAGGAATCAAGTGAAGCCTTGTGAGACAAATCACAATTAATTGGGCCTAGACCAGTTGCCTTGGGGATGAACCGAATATAATTGGGCCTCACAAGTGTAGTAGAAGGGCAGCATGTTGGAATTGTTATTTACATATATATTCAAGCTGGCCAGTTTAATGAAAGGGGGGACTAACCTACAGGAAAAGAAAACGGCAGCTTGGGGGATGAATTGGAGTTCCTTTTTGAATCAAAGAGGGCCGATTCTGTGATTGTCGAGGTCCGAGGCGAAGAACAAAAATTAGGTCCTCAAAATCAACATGAATGCAAAATTCAACGATATATTATGCAACATATTGATAACTTAAAACTTAACATTAAAATAACAAACAAATATTTCATATATATATATATATATAAGTGGAAATAACAGGATTCCCCACATTAAAAATCCAAAATTCTAAATGAGGTGGATAGTTTCATTGTTCCAAAATCATATGTTTTGCTAAATATATATACTTCAAAAAACCCTAATTATTCCCATTTTCATTCCCCCCACCTTGATTCTCTCTCTCACGTCTCTCTCTCAACTGCCCGCAATAGACGATGGAGGAGATGCACCGTTGTAGCGTCGCCGACCATGCTGCTGCGAATGTCTCCTTTGCAGCGTTGACGTACTGATGGCAAGGGTGAGTAGATCGCGATGGAGGTGGATCTGTGGATATGTAGTGTGCGTGCGGTAGTGGTTCGACGAACTGATGCGTGTGGTGGAGGCGGTTAAATCTGTGGTTGGTGTGGTGGTTGTGGAAGCGCGAGTGGGGTGGTTACGTGCAACAGTGCGAACTGGTGTGTGAGTGTGGATCTGTGGTGGTTGTGGAATGGTTTGGAGTGGGTTTTGTTGGTTGTGGTGGCGGTAGAGGAGGCAGTGCTGGCTGTTGGATAGATGTCATGGTTGTGGAGTGATTTGGGGGTGCTGCTGGCTGCGTTGGCGGTACTGAAATTTGTGACCGTGATTGTAACTCCCAATTGTGACTCGCAATTGGACATGTAATCTAAAAAATTGTGATCGACGAATTAATCGTGACGAATAAATTCACAAATATTTGGATGTGACCGTGACTCACAATTAATGAAGTTGTGATCGAAAAATTAATCATGACCAATATATCCAATAATTTGCAATAAAAATAATCTGTGACCTAAAAATTTTTGGATTCTGTGACCTATAAAATTTTCGATTTGTGATCGAAAATATTTCTGTGACCTATAAAATTTTCGATTTGTGATCGAAAAATAAGTTGTGACCAAAAAAATTGATTAGTTGTAACTAAAATTTAATCTGTGACTAATTAATGAGATAACTGTGACTAAAAACTGTGACATCAATATATTTAATTAATAAAATATATATTTAATAAATTAATTTATAAATAAAATTTAAAAATCTGATTTTTTGAAACTTTAAACCTTTGTTCTTAATTTTGAAAAGGGGTATACTTACCTTTTTAGAAATGAATTTTTCCCTATATATAATTAAAAAAAATTTGGGCCAAAATAGGTCCCCTATGGTTTTGAGACTGAGGCACAGGCCTCATTTGCCTGGCCACAGGAACGACCCTGGAATCAAATACGGTTGCTAAGGCTGACTTAAATATACAACTCACACATCCGTGCTGAAAAGAAGTAAAGGAATTGGAATTGTTTTGGAAGTCAAAAATCGCAACCACTTTGAAATTCTACTGACACAAAAAAACAAGAGCTGCGTGAGAAAGTATGAAGGGTTGCTGGCTGCTATATATATATACATATATTTTACACGCCAACAAAATGGAGAAGACGGAAAAAAAAACATTGAGCTGCTGGAATATATATACACATCAATAAGCGGCTAGACGTGGTAGAGACGCACGCATTGGCAGCCACCTGGAGGAATTGAATATAAAAACACATAAACGGGGCAGCAAGGAGGGAATACAACTGCTAAATTTGGGAAGAAAAAGGTTGTCACTGCTTAATTATAAGAGATATACACACATTGGTAGCTTGGGGAAGCACATACAATTGTTGGCAGCTGGGAGATTATAAATATACATAGTTTGGCGGTTGGAATTTGGAGGAAAATAAGTGGTTGGCGGCTGCGTTTGTAGAGAACTAGAGATTGTGTTTGGAGGAATATAACAAGATTGAAAAGGCTGCCGTGGGGATTGACTATTGTTGGAGAAAATTTACCGGATTGGAGTAGAGATCACAAAATATGAACCGAAAATGCCAATAACAAGATAATTACGAACTTGTATCAATGAATGACTTGAACACGACATCGTTGTCCTCAAACGATATTTGTCCCTTCTCCTATGAATTTGAGATGCTTCGAAGGTTGTTGGCAAATGGCTTGCAGGATTATAACAAGCCTTGCAAGGATTTAAACACCAAAGCACAAGTGCAAATTTTAGAAAACTTGAAGAACACAAAGAATGAATATGGCTTTTAAGATTTTGATCTTTGATTTTGAAAGTAATATGGAGCCTTAAATTTTTTGTAATGTTTTTGCCTTCAACATGGATCCAATATATATAGTCATACACCACATTCAGGAAAAGGTATCAAACTTAAGCCAAAAGTCACCAATTTTGAATTTACAACGAGAGATAACAGCCTCCAAATTGCACCATGCGACCGCATGACTATACCTTTTCTTTTATTGTTGTTGTTGGTTTTGAACAACATTATCACATCAATCCCTCACTTATTCAAAATTAACAAGTCTCATATTCATGCATAAGAATTAGATATCTTTCGATTTGAATCTAACCATAGTGTAATTCAAATAAAGTATAGTCTAAATCAAAGGTAGCGTGTGGCTTTGAACTAGTTATTCCATATGACAATACCGGTAAAAACACACACACGAGTACCTTCTCAAGTTCTTCATAACTCACTTAGCACTTTTATAGCTTTGCGCTTATCCTTTCAACAATCTTTTAAGAGAGAAACTCCAACTCTCTACTAAGGCGGCACCACCTTGAAGATTGTTTAGGTGAAGTTCTTTCAGTACCTTTGTTACCTTTAGAGGTACTTGTGTTTTATCACTGAACTTCATTAAGAGCTTATAGCTTATCCTTCATTTCAGTAACAACCAACATTAATTTAATTAGGATGGGATTATTGCAAATTTTTTAAAAATGCTGCAACTATTCACATATCGAATGACTTGTTGTTACCCTTTGAACCCGTAAATTACCTTTTGAGTAATGACAGGTAGGATTGCTGTCATTGGTGAACATTTTTAGTTAAGGAGTTTCAACCCTATCATAGTCGAAGTAAATGTTACTAAATCTCTATTTAGAGGTTTAGTCAAAGGATCCGCCAAATTCTCAATTGACCTAACATAATTTAGAAAAATTATTCCATCCTTGATTAACTTCCTTATATAGTCATGTCCAAGACTTATGTGTCTAGACTTTTCGTTGTATACCTCATTATATGCTTTTGCTAATGTGGCTTGACTATCACACATGATAGGCATTCAAGAAATATTCTTCGATCCCAAAGGTATCTCATAAAAGAGATCCCTAAGCCGCTTAGCTTCTTTCTCGGTGTTCGATAGGGCTACAAATTTTGATTACATAGTCAAGTGTGTTATGCATATTTTTTTCTTTGATTTTCAAGAAACAACACCTCTTCCTAGAGTGAACACCCAACCTGAGGTGAATTTACTTTCACCCATGCTAGATATCCAACTAGTATCGATAAATCCTTCCAATATTGCCGGGAATTTAGTATATTGCAGGCCTAAGTTCTTGATTTTCTTTAAGTATCCAAGAACTCTCCAAATGACTCTCCAATGATTTTTGCTTGGATTGCTAATAAATCTACTAAGTTGACTAATAGCATATGCTATATTCGATCTTGTGCACTAAACTGCATACATAAAACTTCCAATAGCACTAGCATACACCAATTGGGCAATCGCCCTTCCATAATTCTTTACAAGTTTTAAACTTAGATCAATTGGAGTACTATATTCTTTTATGTTCAAGTGTTTGAACTTGTTTATCCAATATAATGTGATTGACTTAGGTGATAACCCCCACTAGTCTTGTGACTTTGATACCTAAAATGGTATCCACTTGACCAAGATTCTTCATCTTGAATGTGGAAGATAGAAACTTTTTTGTTTCTTCTATACCGTCAATGTGATTACTCATAATTAACAAGTCGTCAACATATAAATATATAAATGTCACATAATCATGATACACTTTAGAATATAGAGATCTATCTACGCTATTATGTTTAAATCCGAATGATGTTATAGCTAAGTCAAATTTCTCATGTCATTTCTTAGGTGCCTGCTTCAAACCATATAAGGATTTTACTAACTTGCATACTTTATGTTCATTTCTAGGTAGAACGAACCCTTCGAGTTGCTCCATATAGACCTCTTTATCGAGATCCCAATTTAAGAATGTCGTCTTGACATCCATTTGATGAACATGCAAGTCATATATAGCCAATACGAATAATATCCTAATCAATGTTATTCTGGCTACCGGTGCATAAGTGTTAAAATAGTCAATTCCTTCATTCTGTTGATATCCTTTAGCTACTAATCTAGCTTTGAAAGTATTTAGAGAGTCATCAACATTATATTTCCTTCTAAATTTCCATTTACATCCAATATGTTTGGATCCCGGTGATAGATCGACAAGTTCCCAACTTTTATTAGTCATTATCGAATTCATTTTATCTTTAATTGCATCTTTTCAAAAAATGTTATCACGAGAAGCTATAGCTTCTTTATAGGTCTTAGGGTCGGTTTCCACTTGTAGAATTAAAAGAATTGTTCTTACAACATTCAACTCATTTCCTTCTACTAAGTAAAAGGAGATAAGTTGAGAATCAATTTCATCCGGTCCCAAAGACTTCTCAACTCAAGTTCTCTTGCTTCTTCGTCGTTCACTAGACTCATCAACATCTTTAGAAGACATTTCATCACGTGTCTCACTTGAGCTAGGGATGTTTTCAATATTTTCCTTTAATTCATTATCCGATAATAACAAATTTTCAAAGAACTCTACATAACTTGATTCTATAATCATATTGGTCTCCAAGTTTAACAATCTATAAGATTTGCTATTACTAGTATATCCAACAAAAGCACATTTAATGCCTCTTGGTCCTAATTTGGTCATATTAGGATTTGTGTTCTTGCAATAAGTAAGACACCCTCACAATTTGAAGTATTCAATGTTCGATTTTCTTCTTTTCCACAATTCATAGAGAGAAACCTTTGTATGTTTAGAAGAAATTCTATTAAGTATTTTACATGTACTTAATAAAGTCTCACCCCATAAATTAAATGGAAACTTAGCATATATAAGCATAACATTAATTATTTCTACTAAAGTTCTATTCTTCATTTCAACCAAACCGTTTTATTCGGGTGTCCTATGTGCAGAACATTAGTAAATTATGCCATGTCGTTCATAATATAAATTAAATTCACTAGAGAAGTATTCACCACCTCTATCACTTTTTAAGGTCTTTATTTTCTTATTTAAGTGATTTTCAACTTCATTTTTATAAGTCTTAAATAAATCAAATGCCTCGTATTTATGTTTCATCAAATAAACGTAGGTGTATTTTGAGCAATCATCAATAAATATTATGAAATATCTATTTCTACCTCTTGTTAGCATGCCATTCAATTCACGTATATCGGAATGAATTAATTCTAATATGCTAGAAGTCCTCTTGACGCGTTGATAAAGCTTTTTAACCATTTTTGCTTCTACACATGTTTTGCATTTAATGGCATCATTTTCATCATATGAAATTAACTCACAATTTCTCATGCGTTTCATGGTGCTTTTACCTATGTGACCTAATCTAGCATACCATAAATAAAATAAATCAATCATGTAAGCAAAATCAATTTTATTTATTTCATTGTCAATAGCACAAAGTTTGACTATTCTTTCACATGAATAGCCCTATCCATCAAATTTCTCGTTAAGTGACAATACAAGTTTACCGGACTCAAAGACACTTTTAATGCCCTATTTTTCCAAAAGATTTCCAATCACTAAGTTCCTATTCATATCCGAAACGTGTAGTACATTTGTGAGAGTAACATTTTTTCAAGAAGTGAAGATAATTTATATACTTCCTTTTCCAATTACTTTGGACCGCACCTCGTTACCCATTTGGATCTCTTAGTCTCTATCCACTTCATTGTATGTTTTGAACCAAGATTTGTCATATAATACATGCACCGTGGCACAAGTATCATACCACCAGTCGGGAACCTTTCTCTTAATTGCATTTATTTCGCTCAAGGTGGCCACAATCTTGTCTTGTTGAATGGAATTCACTTTACCTTCGGAGTAGTTGTGTTTTCGGTGTATACAATCTTTTGCGTAGTGTCCAAATTTCTCACAAACAAAGTATTCTCCTTTGGTCTTCTTCTTGAACTTATTAAGGTTCTTTGAAGGCTTCCTTTTGTTGGATTTTGTTGGCGGTTCAAAATTTTCTACAACATTTACTTTGGAAGTACCCTCATGAGAATCACTTTTATCACGTATTCTCGTCTCTTTCTCAATCCAAAATTTTTTTGCAGTTGTTCCAAAGAATAATTTTCGGAACTATGCACTATCTTCTTCCGGTATCATTTACAAGTTTCGGGAAGTTTAACAATTATAGCCCTCACCTGAAAGGTCTCCGGTATTTCAATTTTCACCATCTTCAATTTATTGATAATTACTTGTATTTCATGTATTTGGAGAAGAAGGGGAATATTATCAAAAAATTTAAAATCGAAGTACTTAGAAATTAAAAGTTTCTTTTGTACTTTCCTCTTTCGCTTTGTACTTGTTTTCGAGTGCATCCCAAATTTCCTTTGCTGAAGTTGTGTTTGTATATAAGCCATACAAACGATCCACTAAAGCGTTGAGAATGTGACCGCGGCATATTAACTCATCTTTTTGGCGCTTTTGTCTTTCATTCCTTACCGCTTCGGTTTCTCCATTTGTTGGTTCTGGTAGTGGTGCCAATTCTGGATCTAGGATGTAGAAGATCATTAGTGCAGTGAGAAGAAACTTCAATTTGTCTTTCCATCGAGTATAGTTCGTTCCATCGAACCGATCTAACCGCACCAAGTCTTGATTCATGAGTTTGATTGTCACCAATGTTGTCTCGCTTTCAATTGCAGAAATATCTTTTGAGATTGTTGGAGAAAATTTCTCGGATTGGAGTAGAGATTACAAAATATGAATTGGAAATGCTAATAACAAGATAATTACGAACTTGTATCAATGAATGGCTTGAACACGATATCGTTGTTCTCAAACGATATTTGCCCCTTCTCCTATGAATTTGAGGTGCTTCGAAGGTTGTTGGCAAATGGTTTGCAGGATTATAACAAGCCTTACAAGGATTTAAGCACCAAAGCACAAGTGCAAATCCTAGAAAACTTGAAGAACACAAAGAATGAATATGAATATGGCTTTTAAGACTTTGAACTTTGATTTTGGAAGTAATATGGAGACTTAACTTTTTTGTAATGTTTTTGCCTTCAACATGGATCCAATATATATATATATATGCATAAACCACATTCACGAAACGGTACCAAACTTTAAGCCAAAAGTCACCAATTTTGAATTTACAACGGGAAATAACGACCTCCAACGATCAAATAATTGCACGGTCTCATGGTTTGCCCATGCCGAGACCATTTGGTCTCGGCATTATGCCATGCGGTCCCATGGATCTTTTTTTTTAATTGTTGTTGTTGTTAGTTTTGAACAACATTATCACATCAACTATACATTACATAAGGCCACTGATCTCATATATACAACACAAGTTGGAGTTGAAGTTGAAGCGGAAAACGTAGAAAAGCCGTCTAGAGTGGATAATTATATATCCATACACGCGCAAAAGCCGAGACAATTGTAGAGTTAATCACGTTTCCTCAATTCCTCGGTGATGTCGTCCCACTTTTATGTGTTTAATTTCAATATTATGCTAGCCTAATTTTTCTCATGCATTGGACGAAGATAAAACCCTATATTATTAATTTTAAATTTGAGACACGTGGCTTAGTTAAATTTTTGCAATTCTTGGTTAATCTCGCATGTTTAATTTTATTATTTAATTACTTGATCAACAATTAAATATATGGTTGATTGTTGTAGTGTTGGGAGACTAACAATAGGTTTAGAACACTGCTTGATTAACATACGTGTAATAAAATTTAGAAGTAATATCACATCTTTGAGATAATTGTGAAATTAAATGCGTTCTATTTATTCGAATTTGGATTGGGAATAGATTCGGGTCGTGATTAAGATAGATTTAATTTGTTTTGGAAAAGAAAATTAAGTACAATAAAATAATCGATTTTTAAGAATGCATAAACGAAACTAACTACATAGTCTAGAATTGGAATAAGTAACAATAGGTGGATTCGTAATCTAATACACTCTTCCCATATACATATTAAATTTACATTTTACTCGCTTTCGTAAATTAAGTTAGATTAATTAAAAGCTACAAATCAATTTTATTTGTTCACTTTGAATCTAATTAAAGACTAATACACTCAATTAAATTTTATTCATCTCAGTTCACTAAATTTATTGCTTGGCAACGATCCCGTACACTTGCGGGTATCGCATAAACAAGTAATTTGATCAAACACATGTTCGTGAGCTGTAACCCATATTTGTATTTTCACATTTACCACAATCCCAATACTAACTATTGGAAAATTTTTAATTTGTCATGTTGGCTTATATATGTAATTAATTGTGTATAAGACTATCATAAAGTCAAATCCAAAATTAAAGTGATTTAATATAAAATCAAATTTTTGGGTTTTTGACATCTAAATAAAGTATGAGCTAGACTATATGTGTAGAGACCAGATTCCTTTATAATTATAATTTATGATGGACATATATATATATATTGGTTATGGTTCTCAATTCATATACAACTTTTCTTTTTTTGTGTCGTCCCATCAACACACATATGCAACTTTTCATTTTTTGTGTCATCCCATCAACACAAGAATGCAAAAGAAATCATGTTGAAGAAGAAAATCCAATACCCACTGTTGACACACAAAAAGTTCAGCCCAAATCGAATAGCCCAAGGAATGAAACCCAATTGGAGGATCCCCAAATCAGATAGTCCAAAGAACAGTCCAATCAGGCAATTCAGGATAAAGGCCCAAATAGGGAAACCCATGAACGCGGTAATACCATCGTCCAAGCTTGCAAGTCGCCCAGAGCTGTGACCCTGTTCTCGCCCAAACCTCCGAGTCGCCCAGGATCTTAGCAAACATGAGATGTTATGGTTACCCAAAAGTGCGATTAAAGAAGCAGTTATTGAGTAGCCCTATCGCATTCCACGATTCAAGAAATTCAATTGAAGACGGTTGAAGGACAAAAAGTAATGGCAGCAGTTAGAAAAGACAATTCCATGACAAGTTGGCCACTATGAAGAAAGTGGGCAGTTATAGAGCGATCAAGCAATTTTTAAGCAATTGATCACGAAGAGATCATCCAGAGAGTATAAAAGGAAGAAAAGACATAGAGCAAAGGATCCCGAATCAAACACTCTCAAACAGAGAATATGTAACTTTCAATTTCTTAGTTTATATTTAAACACTTCTTTTCAGTAACTCGTGTGCTTGCGTCCATTGGAGGCATTCTGTTTTATTTTCCAATTATAAAGTCATCGCCAATAAAAGCACCACTTTTTGGGACTTTGTCTCAAGAGGTTTGTCCCTTACACAATCATCTGATCCCTTTTTTAATTGTTAGCGACTAACCCGCGCGAAACAATTTAGCACGCCCAGTGGGATATTGGTGTTTGGTGTTGAAGATACAAAGGTGAAACAATATGCCTCAGAGATCCGATAAGGAAGCAGCAAGTCAGAGAGGAGTCCAGTTTGTGATCGAGCGATATGAGGAGCAGCATAGCTCTCCACAAACAGATGGACAGAATTAGAGCAGTAACAGTCGTTACGAATCAATGACAGAGTTGAGTCCTTGAACTATGCGTGCACTACTTGGAGAACTCACATAAAATGTCGTTGAACAGGTAAATCTTTGAGATATTCATAATATGGAAAGATTTACCCAGAATGGGAATACACATTATGACAACATGGCCAAACAACTGAATACTTTGAACGAAATAGTGAATAATTTAGTAGGCCAAATTTGTCAACTAGTTATGCCTCTTGTAAACCACTTTCAAATTAGGACAATTGTGGGACATAATCCTGCAGTCCTAAATCCAAATCAGGGGGTAGAACCACCTTTCGGTCCCTCTACTTCAAACCAGGGGATGATGTAATGCCAAATCAGAATAATGGTAGTGGTACGCCTAACTTGGGGGGTAATCCAAATGTAAGAGATAATGTCCTAAATAATGGGCAGAATACCCCACGTGTTAATGAGGGAATAAATGATCAGGCTAATGGTAACAATGGCTCAAATCATGGTAACTTTGTTGCCAATCAAGGACCAAACATCAAGCCTCAAACAAATCAATCGGTTAACCAACCTGTAGGAATTCCATATGACCCCAACGTCATGTTGAGGAATCAAATTATGGAAATCATACAGGATCAGATGGCTTTTGGGGTATGTCTTGTCATTAGACCGACTTACACAAAGCCATATCCTGATTGGGTAGACCAAGCATATCCATGGCCTAGAAGGTATAAAGTGCCAAAATTCTCACTGTTTACCGGTTTAGGGGAGGTGTCTACTCTAGAACACATAGGGCGATTCACACTGCAAAGTGGTGATGTAACTGATTATCATAAAATGAGGTTTTTCCCTAGTTTATTAATAAGAGTAGCTTTCTCCTGATTCATCAATTTGCCAGCGAACTCTGTTCAAACATGGCAATAATTGGAACAATTATTCCACGCTAAGTTTTATAAGACTGAGTCTGAAGTCACTTTGGTCGATTTGGCGAATCTACGTCAAATGCCAAACGAATGGGCAGAAGGTTTCCTCCAAAGGTTCAAGACAGCAAGAAGTAAATATTTTGTACCTTTGCCTGAAAAAGAGTTTGTCAAAATCGCTCAAGGTTGTTTGAGCTTTGATTTGAAAAAGAAATTCCAAGACAATGAATTTCCTGACCTTTTCCAATTGAGCGCGAATGTGATTAGGTATGAACGATTGATAAGAGAAGAAGAGCAGATAAAAAATTCTAGCAAGGAGACTTATTATAGAGACCCAAATTTTGATGTTCATACCATCAATAACGAGTCATACGATCAGATCGAAATGTGTTTGGCCGAATTAGTCAAAGGAGAAACGTATACTTGTCCTATAATGGTTAAGCCTAGACCATTGAGCAAGGTTGAGCCTATGAAAGATGAAAACATAAAAGCTAGAACGTTCTCGTTCGATGTTACCAAAGCTGACCTTATATTTGATAAATTATATAAGGATAAGTAGATAAAGTTGAGCGATAAGCATAAATTGCCAAACTCTGAACAAATTAAGGGTAAAAAATATTGTAAGTGGCATAATGCATGGTCACATTTGACTAACAATTGCTTGGTTTTTCGCCATGTGTTATAGGATGCCATTGAATCAAGACGAATTACGTTCGATGATAAGAAGAAGATGGCAGTGGATGAAAATCCTTTTCCACAGCCACTTGGAGTGAATATGGTGACGTCTGGTTTCATAAACAAGTTGCCAAAATTCAAGTTGGTTATAGATGACGGAGAAGAAGACCCTGGACCACATCCCAATATCTTTGAGCGTATTAAAAAGAAGGAGCCAAAAAAGGATGAAGACGTCTTGTGTGCAAGATGTAAAAGAGAAGTGAGTGGGAATACGGAGAAACCAGGGATATGGCAGTATCTCTATCGCCCTACTTTCTTCCCAAACGCTCAGCCTGGTAGAGGGCGAGATACATCGTTCTATAAGGGACCGCCTTTTGAGAGGCAGTTCAGGCCAGTAAATAATGGGAGAACATTCAGGCCGCAACCTCGCCAACCAAATGTATGGCATTCGTTCTAGTATAATGCAGGAAATGCGATACCCTTCAACAAGATAACTAGAACCCAACAAAGGCGTTTCTAATGAAATTATGGACGAATGATGAGGCAACAACAGGGAATGCCACGTCCTAAGGCGCCTAAACTACTCGAGGTAGTCAATCAAAATGTTCTCAAAGATAGTGAAGAGACTGGTACGGATGAATCAATGAAAGAGTTGCTAGAAATTTTTTCTGAGAGATCAAAGTTTGAGCAAGACAGAAGGGATGGAGAAAATCCAGATCAGCCCCTTACTATTCAATTTGGTAGGTTACCTCCTGTCGTGGCTAATAATTATTTACTAGCGAATGAGTTCAAGAATAAAGAGAAAGAGGAAGAAGAAAGAGAGGATAACGAAGGAGAAGCATGCGTGCTGGAATATGAAGAAGGCCAGACTTCTAGAGAAGCCTACAATGATGAGAAAGATGATGGTATGACAGACATTGAAGAGGAAATCGATCTGAAAGCAGAAAGAAGAAGAAGAGGAGTATCGTACAATACTCTATTGAAACAACTACATCGAGAGGGAGTTCGTGAAGTAAACTTATTGGGAGAACCATCTGGGTGTTCTTTCGATTTTTACGTGCTGTATGGGATGCCCAAAAGGAAGAAGAGAGTGCCCCGCTCTGAAAAGTATGGATCACCTCCAAGAATAATGCCTCCTCCCACAGGTTGGGTAACTGAAGATGAAGTATTAGAAAATAGTAAAAAGGAAATTCAAGAGACAGAGGCTCAGTGCGATATGCTGCATGTTGACTTATCACAAAAGGATAACTCGATAGAGGATAAGCAGGAAGTAGAAATAGAGGCTGCTGAAAAGGTTATTTTTAAGCGGCCAGCCATGAAATTGACTAAACACTTGAGGCCATTGTACGTTAAAGCTCTAGTTAACGGCATACCGCCAACAGTGAACTATTAAGGATCGCATCCCGCGCATATTCTACATTATAGCCTGCAACTGATTCAGCTTCCGCTTCTGGGAGATCAAACGGAGCTCGATTAACTCACGGATTCTCTTTCCTATTAGTACAGTTGCTATAAAATCTTTAAAGAAGTATGCCACCTTCAGGACGATAAAGGTTGCATCTTCAAGTCCTCGTGCCGAAAGTACGAGATTCACTTGAGTGTTCCATAGGGGAAAAAGGCCGAAAAGCAAGTGCTGTTAACAGACTGAAAGAAAATAGATATAAAAAAAGCCAAAAATCGGACCCCAAAAAAAACCAATAAGAAGGCAAAAGTGTTTGTCGATAATGGAGCAGCTATAAACATCATTTCATCTAGGATGATGAGGAAATTTGCAAAGACAGAAGGGGATATGATTCCAACAGAAGTCATCCTTACAAGTTTCAATGGAGGAGTAACTGCAGCTAAGGGAGTTATGCCATTGGACATAACTATAGGGACAACTACTAGGACCACAGTCTTCTTTGTAATAGATGGTCCTACTAGTTACAATGTGTTATTAGGAAGAGATTGGATACACGGAAGTCGCTGTATACCCTCATCGCTCCATCAATGCCTAGTTTTTTGGAATAGCAAGGGTGAAGCAGAGGTGGTGCAGGCCAATCATAGACCTTTTGTTATAGAAGCAAACTCAGTGGAAAGATTCATGTACGAAGGAAACTATGGACCTGTCAGGGTCGTCCAAGATGGGGAAGAAACTCAAATTGTCACGCAGAGTGAAGAGCCATTTTCAGTGGACGCACTCACTGAAATGTTCAGTCGGATGAGGCCAAATATAGTGGCCCTAGAAGAGCCAGTAATTGGCAAAAGAATAATCAAGGAGTCTTGAATAAGTTCTAAGCAACAAAAGCAAATGACTGATATTCAGGCCTTCAAAGCCAAATTAATGGCTTTCAATAAAGAATGCAAGGACAAAATGAAAGAAGAGGCAGCCCTGAAAGCGTTGAAAGATAAATTAGCAATATTCGAATTGGAACAAGGTATTAGCCGAGAAGTCAACAAGGTGGATTGTTTAGAAGAAGGAGTGCCTACAAGGGAACTGGAAAATGAAGTAATGCGGATCGTCAAGCCTGGATATGCTCAATCACAAGACCCTCTGATTAAAGTGAATATTGGCAATGAAGGAGAAGATCGTCCAACATTCATCAGCCAGATGCTCGATCAAGAGGTTAATAATAAATTAATCGCTTTGTTAAAGGAGTATAAAGATTGTTTTGCTTGGGAATATGAACAAATACCTGGTTTAGATAGAAACTTGGTGGAACATAGATTACCAACTAAGCCTAATTTTAAACCTCATAGGCAACCTCCCAGACGTTTTGCTCCTAATATACTCTCTGAGATTAAGAAAGAGATAGAGCGATTATTAAAAGCAGGCTTTATTAGAACAGTCAGGTATGTTGAATGGTTGTCCAATATCGTGCCAGTACTAAAAAAGAATGGTAAACTAAGGGTGTGCATAAACTTTAAAAATTTAAACATAGCCATACCCAAAGTTGAATATCCAAAGCCCACGGTAGATTCTTTAGTAGATTCAACTGCCTGACATGTCATGTACTCCTTCATGGATGGGTATTCAGGATACAATCAAATTTATATAGTTGAGGAAGACATACACAAAACTGTTTTTAGATGCCCTGAGTCTCTAGGATGTTTTGAATGGGTAGTCATGCCTTTTGACCTGAAAAATGCAGGAGCAACTCATCAAAGGGCAATGAATTTAATTTTTCATGATATGATAGGCAAGTTTATTGAAGTGTATGTAGATAAAATAGTGGTCAAATCCATTAAAGAAGAGGACCATTTCGAACAGTTAAGATGTTCATTTGAGCAAATGAAGCAATATAAGTTAAAGTTGAATCCCTTGAAATGTGCATTTGGTGTTAATGCAGGGAACTTTCTTGGTTTTTTGGTATGCAAAAGAGGGATTGAACTTGATAAAAATAAAGCGAAGGCCATTTTAGAGGTCAAACCACCTAGCAACAAAAAAGAATTGCAAAGGTTTCTAGGCCAAGTAAACTTTTTAAGACGCTTTATTTCTAACTGTGCAGGGCGAACTAAAGTCTTTTCGCCACTTTTAAAGTTGAAAAATCAGGACGAATTCGTCTGGAAAGAAGAACATCAAAAGGCTTTTGGAAGCTTGAAGACATATTTATCAAGTTCATCAGCGTTGGTATCACCAATCCAAGGACGGCCAATGAAAATGTATATATCGGCTGAAAAAGAATCAATAGTTGGAATGGTCGCGCAAGAAGACCAATTTGGTGAAGAGAGGGCGATTTACTACTTGAGTAGACGGTTAACAAAATGTGAATGTAATTACTCTGCTATTGAAAAATTATGTCTTGCATTGTATTTCATATGTACAAAATTAAGGGCTTATTTACGGTCAGTAACTGTTTATTTGATTTTTAGAGTAAATTTGATTAAGTATACGTTCTCTCGTCCTATTTTACACCAAAGGGTAGGCCTTTGGACTTTAGCTTTATCAGAATTCGAAATACAATACATACCCCAAAAGACAGTCAAAAATCAGGCTTTGGCTAATTTTCTAGCCGATCATCTATGCCTTGACATGCCTGAAAAAATTGAATTAGAGATCAATTCGTTCGAACTAAAACCTTGGGTGTTGTATTTCGATAGGTCAAAAACCTCTAAAGGTGCAGAAGTATGAGTAGCATTGATAAATTCTTTAGAGATTTGCTACAAGTTTGCATTCACTTTGGATAGGATGTGCACCAACAATCAGGCCGAATATGAAGCCTTAATCGTGGGCCTAAAACTAATGATAGATATGGGGGTAAAGAATGTAATCATTAGAGGCGATTCTTAATTGGTAATTCACCAATTGATTGGTGATTTTAAATGCCAAAGTGATTCCATCATGAGTCAATATGAAATCGCCCAAGAGTTGTTAGAAGAAATCGACCAAGTAGAACTTCAATACGTTAATAGGATATATATGACGTGGCAAATGAGTTGGCCCAGATGGCCTCAGGGTACTCAAAGGTTTTAAATTGGAAGTCTACTTGTGAGTATGGAACCATATTGCCTGTGATCCAAAGAAGAGCGAGAAGGATTGAACTTCATTGCATACAAGATGGAGATGCAATGGATTGGAGGACAGAGATTAAAAGGTTCTTTAAAAAACCTAATAAAGGAAATAGTAGAAAAATGAAGCTGCATTTGCTAAACTATACACTAATAGATGAAGAGTTTAAGAAACGCTCTGATGGTATATTGCTAAAATGTGTAAATTTGCAAGAAGCCAGGACGATCATGGCTGAAGTGCACGAAGTGATATGTGGAGCTCATCAAGCTGGCCAAAGGATGAGATGGTTAATTATTAGGAGTGTATATTTTTGGCCAAAGATGGGAGAATTATGCGTTCAGTATGCAAAGAGTTGTTTAGCATGCCAAAAGCATGGTCCAATACAAAGGGCGCCAATACGAGAGATGACACCTATTATTAAACTTTGGCCGTTCAAGGGTTGGGCGATAAACCTGATAGGGAAGATTTATCCCCCATCGTCCAAGTAACATACCTTTGTTATAGTTGCAACTGATTATTTCACTAAATGGGTAGAGGCGGTACCTTTAAAAGAGATCACCCAGAAGAATGTCATAAAATTTATCCGTGATCACATCATTTATAGATTTGGAATTCCACAAACTTTGATGGTAGATCACGGAACATCTTTGAATGGGGATCAAGTGAATAAATTCTTGAGCGAGTTTGGGGTTAAATTAGTGAACTATACACCATATTACGCTCAATCCAACGGACAAGCAGAATCTTCTAATAAGATTCTAAAAAATATCATAAGGAAAATGATAGATGAAAATGCCAGAAATTGGCACGAATGTCTAAACAAGGCCTTATGGGCTTATAGGACGTCGCCTCGGTCAAGTACCAAAATTACTCCTTTCCAACTTACTTATGGACAGGAGGCCGTTTTGCCTATGGAAATCAACGTGCAATCGATCAGAGTGTGTTTGCAACATAAGTTAAGTGATGATGAGTATACCGAATCACTAGTTCAAAACTTATTGGAGTTGAATGAATTAAAGTTAGATGTCCTAGATAGATTGCAAGTTCAAAAACGAATAATGGCTAAATTTTATAATAAAAAAGTTATAGCCAAGTCGTTCAGTCTGGGCGAATTAGTTTGGAAAATAGTACTCCCTTTGGATAGCAAAGATCCAAAGTATGGCAAATGGTCGTTCAATTGGGAAGGACCATATAAAGTAAATAATGTGTTGCCTAATGGAGCCTATCATTTGGAAGATTTAGACGGCACCAAGCACATGAGGTTCATTAATGGAAAATATTTAAAAAAATATGTTCCTTCCTTATGGGAAAGTGAACAAATAAAAGTGTAATCAAATCGCATTGAACGATCGTAGAGTAAAAAGGGTCAGAGCGAAATACGTTCAAATAAATTTCTTTATTATCAAACGTTCATTACAAAGCTACAAAAATACAAGATGCTAAATGTTTTATAAACTACAATTAAGAGCGAACTAATCTCCCGATCGATCGCCGAGTAAGAGGGTGTATTGGTCTTGATCGTCATCCCGATCGTACTGCTGCAAAGGCAACCAGAGAGGCCGAGAAGCACTCTCAGCAAGCAGAAAGGAAGATGAAGCGCCTTCGCATCGCCTTCCTAAATGCATCGCTGCAATGACGAGCAAGGAGGCTGAGAAGCACTCTCAGCAAGTAAGGTGGCTTGCAGGTGTCCTCAAAAATTGTCTTCCATCATCGAACTCCTTGTAAGGAACATGGAGATGATGGGAAGAACTTCAATGGCCAAAGAATATTTCCTATATCTCCCATACCAAAGGTGACATCAACATCAAGAAAGATGGCAAAATGGACTGATCAAATGATCCATTTTCATGGAAGACGAAGGTTTTGGATCGATTGTCAAAATACCAAACAATGACAGCAAATTGGTTTTGAAGAAGAAAATGGAAGTGAAAATTACAAGTGTGGAATATAAGGGCATTTATAGAGGCGTGAAGGTGAAGAGTCAGAATATGAACAGCCACATTCGTGCCTATTAACTAGAATCAAATGGCCCGAAATCTTGGGGAAAGAGACAGGAAATACCAAGAGAAAATGTACAAAATTTTAGTATAAAGCGGTTAAATGCTTGAGCGATTGACGATTAAAAGACAAATGTCAATAAATACACAAGGAGTTAAAATAGTTATTCATTAACGATGATGGCTGCTGTTATGATCAAAATTAGCAATGGATATCAATACAAGGTTACAAAAGGAAAGTCAATACGAAATTACAAAAATAAAAAGCTAAGGCATTATATGTCTTAATTACAATTCGCCCCATACCAAACGAATTCTTTCCCTAAGTCTCCCCCAGTCCTCGCTCTGCCGAAAAGAAGTGATATTCAATTCAGCCACAACATCATCATCAACTTTCAGCTTCTTGTACTGCTCAACCAAAGACTTGGTTCGCTCAATTCCTTGGGAGGCATTACGCTTTTTAGCAGCCATTCTCGCCTTGCAGTCGTCCATCTTGGCTTGAAGCTCCTTTATCTGTGCAGCCAAACTTGTCATCAAAGAGTCTTCAATCATGATTTCGGAAGAGATTTCTTTCAATTCGTTCTCAGCTTTGTTGATCTCCAAAAGCAAGGACTCTCTTTCAGATACAGCGTGAAGATATTAAGTACTCTTAGCCTCCAGTTCAACATTTCTGGCCAACAATGTGAGAATTTCGGAATGGACAACTTTCAACGTTGCTTTAAAATCAGCAGAAAGGTTGAGCGACGGAAGTGTTAGTGCTTGCTCCAACTTCGCACTCAAATGCTCAAGCTTATCCTTATGCTTGACAGCACTAGCCTTATCGATGTCCATATCCATGAAGGACACATACTCAAATATCGACTGCTTGAGGAACTTCATATCTTCCTCTGAAGAAGCAGAAGGATGACTGGCTGAAGCATGGTAAGATATCTTGATTTGTCCCCAGGAAGTGAACAATTCTTGGATGGAACGCACAATTTTATCAGCATCCTGCAGAGAAAGTTGCCAACATTGAAGGTTTTCACTACACTAAACAAAGTGGAAGTAAAGATGAAGCAAAGATTACCTCATCAGCAATCGTGGAAGGTGGCATATCCCCAGCCAAATCTACCACCTGTGGCTCCACCATTCGTGAGGACTTCCCCTTGTCTAAACGAGAAGACCTTGCCGCAACGGGCAGACTCATGGGAGTATCTGCAGAATTCAAAAAGCAACAAATCAAAAAACTAATAGCACAAGCAAAGGTAAAGCATCGAAAAATGAATTACCTTCTGCTTCGACGTTTGGGGGGTCAATGCCCTAGGAAGAAGGTGGCTCATCCATTGGTTGTGATGAAGATTCTGGGACTGAAGATTTCTCTTTAAGCGTAGTCCCTTCATCAGTTGGTTTGGACGAAGCAGCCTCAGCAGAAGATGATGGAACAGGAGCTGCTAACATCAAAGCCTTCAAAGAGGAGGCTAAAATTTTCTAAGAAATCCTAATAAACCATCAGCACATAGAAAAGTTTCAAGTATGGTCCCAATTTAATTACCTTCCTCCTGACGATGAGAGGGGTGTCATCATCATCAGCAGCATCATCCTCCAAAATGGGAGATGCTGAGGCTGGCCGTTTGCGGCTTGGGGCACTTTTAGCTGCAGTGGGCTTGGCAGGAAGAGAAGTCGATGGACGAGCAGACTGTTTAGCATGAGCAGGGGAAGAGGGACTCCTAATGGACACATGAGTGACCAAAATAGGAGAGGTGGAAGAAATGTTTGGCTGGTCCAATGAATGGAAAGCACGATTGGCATCAGTCGCAAACAATCTGTGCTTCACTGACGGCCAGAGTTGTTCAAAAAGGGGATGGATGACACGGCTAGGATTGAAAGGGGTTAATGAAAAGCTGCTCATAAAAAGAATATTGCGAGCATCTATAACTTCTGCCTCTGCCTTATTAATGGTGTGGAAACGGTCTATCAAATTTCTTGAATAGCAAGGAGGAACGGGCCAAGTTTGGCCAAAACCAAGTTGGCGAGCAAAAAATTGGGGAGCGTATATTTCAACCCCAGCTTTGGCATTGGTCCCAGTCAAAATATCATGGAACAACTCCTCCCAGTCAAAAACTGAATCCAAATGAATAGAGAGGTGCTCGCACTATCCAGAGTGGATGGAGGTTGTACATAGTTCGGAGTCAAAAATGGAGGAAAAGGAAAGAAGGAAGGAATTGAATCCAAAGTATAAAAGAATGAAAAAATATCCCTTCTAGACATATTTACAGGAGTCAGGGGATCAATGGCTAGCCCATAACAGCTAGTAGAAGGACTGGAAAAGGATAGAGCACCAAGCAATGGAAAATAGGCTCTCAACCACATTTGAGTGAACCAAAGAGGCCCAGTGCCAGTGGGAGATACACCATTCTTCAATTGGGAATGAAGAGAAGCCATGCCTCTATAGAGGGCAGATAAAAAGAAAGAACACAAATTTAGAGGCCTATCACGTGCCAATTCGTGCGCTATGGGTAAATAGCTCATGGAGGGCTTCATGCTTGGCACACACAAAATGTATTTACAAAGCCAAATCTGAAGAAAGGCCACACGCTCAGTATGGGAAGGCTCAACGCTCGAGTGGTTATGACAGGTTTGCAGGCTTAAATAAGACTCGGTGAGTTTTTTTATCAAATTTTGGGGCGACACCAGAAATCAAAATACCAGGGAATATGGTATCGCCCAAAGGTGACAGATTTACTAAGGTCCCAACATCCCTTAAGGTAATGGACATGGGACCAAGAGGGAAAACAAAAGTGTTATACTCAGAAGACCAAAAATTTAAAGCGATTCGAAAAAGTGATGGGTCAAAAATAGGGGGTTGAAGAGAAATTTCTAACAAATCAGAAATCCTAGCACTATCAAAAATTGCCTTAGTAGGACCATGGTCCTCAAGGCAAGCATGCCATCTACGGAAAACGACATCGGATTTAGGTCAAGTGCGAATACCTCTTTTGCGAAGCGGCCTCAGCGGCAAAGAGTTTAGAAACGGAGGGCCTTAAGTACAAGAGAACAGCTGATCGACTGCCGCTTTTTCGATGGCCTCGGCGTTGTTGAATGAAGGACCTAGATAGAACTCATTGAGTTCGACATTGGCTGGTGCAAGGAAGTTCGGAGTTATATATGGATGAGTGAGGAGTTTCTGGAAGTCTCCGAAACTGAAGGAGTCACCAGACTGGGATTGTGAACCAGCCATTAGGAACGAAATAGAGTTTGTCGAAGTTTGTTTAAGAAACGTAGTAGAGAAGCAAGAAGATGAACAGTAATATTGTGAGAAAGAAGCGCGAAACAATGATGTTTGATTTAGTGGTGCAATAAAATGGAGTGTATTTGGGGGTTATAAGGGTTTGCAAACGTCGCACCTTTTCAGGCTATAGAAGAAAACAATGATTGAAATTCTTGAAAATTTTGAATGTTGTTGGGAAACACAAAGTGAATATGGCAAAAAATTAATAATTGGTATTAATTTTGCCATATTGGGGGATAATTGTTGACATACAAAAAGTTCAGCCCAAATCGAATAGCCCAAGGAATGAAACCCAATTGGAGGATCTCCAAATCAGTTAGTCCAAAGAACAGCCCAATCAGACAATTCAGGATAAAGGCCCAAATAGGGAAACCCATGAACGCGGTAATACCATCGTCCAAGCTTGCAAGTCGCCCAGAGCTGTGACCCTGTTCTCGCCCAAACCTCCGAGTCGCCCAGGATCTTAGCAAACATGGGATGTTATGGTTACCCAAAAGTGCGATTAAAGAAGCAGTTATTGAGTAGCCCTATCGCATTCCACGATTCAAGGAATTCAATTGAAGACGGTTGAAGGACAAAAAGTAATGGCAGCAGTTAGAAAAGACAATTCCATGACAAGTTGGCCACTATGAAGAAAGTGGGCAGTTATAGAGCGATCAAGCAGTTTTTAAGCAATTGATCACGAAGAGATCATCCAGAGAGTATAAAAGGAAGAAAAGACATAGAGCAAAGGATCCCGAATCAAACACTCTCAAACAGAGAATATGTAACTTTCTATTTCTTAGTTTAGATTTAAACACTTCTTTTCAGTAACTCGTGTGCTTGCGCTCCTTGGAGGCATTCTGTTTTATTTTTCAATTGTAAAGTCATCGCCAATAAAAACACCCATTTTTGGGACTTTGTTTCAAGAGGTTTATCCCTTACACAATCGTTTGATCCCTTTTTTAATTGTTAGCGACTAACCCGTGCGAAACACCCACAATTAAGAATTAAGATGAAGGAATCCAAAAATCAAAACTATAAATCAAGATGCAAAATCAAGAACAAGAATTAAAGAATAAATGCTGCAAAATTTAAGATTATAGTTTAAGATTCAAGATCTGGAATCAAGATCCATTAATAAGGAAAAATCCAAAGAATTAAGGTACGCACTGCATTATTAATTTTCTTGGTGATTTGACATGGAAAATCTTGACAATAAAAGAACATAAATTTTCAAGTTCTAAATTTCTAATTTTATAAAATTTAAAGTTTTATAAAAGTTTCAACACTAACCTCGACTCTTTCCTTCCTCTTCTAATAAATCCTTTTGTACTAGATTAAAGGTCGGTCGAGACAAAAATCAACTTCATCCAGTATTTTGGAGTCATATATGAAAATTTCTATTTCTTTAATAATCATTCATGGCATCTCATTGATCTCAAATAAAGATTACAAATTTGATAATCATTCTTAAGGGATTCCTGTATCAGCTCACAAATTTATCAATTGAAGAGATTCGGATGCAGGAACAGTCCTTTAATCAGAAAATTCTGAATCTGCTTTCCTGTGGAACAACACCCTTCGACCCACCGCCATTCCCATCGACCCTTATTCAAAATCTCCCTCCAAACAATCATCCCCGAACCAACATCTCTATACAAACACACCGCGCAATTTATCCCAACACATTTTGCAGTACACCAATCCGGAAATCTCGATCCCAATTCAGACGGCGCTTTCTCAACAATCCCCCAAATATTGTCATCCCCGAGCTCCCACGTGCAAACATTTCCACCATTTGTGCCTCCAACAAGAGCCAAATTCCCATTTCTTGGAACCAATGCCGCAAATTCAAGCCTATCTGCCATTGGCACACTCAATTCTGTCCATTTTTTGGTCCCAATTTGGAATCCCATTATACTATATGCCCTTGCAGAGGTGATCAATATAGCATTCCCTTTGAATATACACTTTCATTGGGTATCCACACGGTTAATCTCACAGCAAATTCAACTGGCATTGAACTGATAATTTCCCAGGTTTCTTGACGGGAATCGTACATTTCTACTGTGGGCTGGTAAATGGCACCGCCCCCAGGTGCCTCCGACATACCTGTCGAGAAAAGAATCGGGATTCGAGGTTAAAAGATTTTGAACAAATTTGTTCTAAATTAGTCGTCTAAATCTACGATATGTTTCACAACCGTCCTTCTATCTAGTTTCGTTACCCAGTGGACAGAGTGACGACTTTGAAATGTATATTAGATTCGGATGACTAATTTCGAACAAATGAGTTCGATAACTAAATTCAAATGTACACTTGAGGACCTACACAAATATTATAAATACGTCAAATTTCATGTCAAAAGTTGAGGATTCATAATCATTTCGAGTGAAAATGACAAATTTGAAGAGTTCTAATTTGATAGTTATAAGAATTAGGGAAAAATGGAAATAACCTCTTCAATATTTAATGAGGAGTGATAATGGGTCTTCAACCTTTAAAAGTGAAATTCTGAATCCTTAATCTATTTAATTTTGTACAGAAATTATCTTTGCATATGTTAAAATCGCACACGACGTTCAGTTGAATTGTATAAAATGTTAAGTAATTTGCAGACCATGTCAGTCAAATAAGGACCTAGATTCAGAAATTTAAAAATAGTTGGGATCTGGAGCACCAATATAAAAAATTGAACTTATACCACACCTAGCATATGAAAAATTAGGGATCTCATCCTTAATTTCCCTAGGAATTGTCATCATTTACAATTCATTCACACACACCGTTTTTGGTAGCTGAAATTAATAATAATTTGAAAATATTATAGGTTTTAATCGTTTAAATCCAATAGACTTACCCCCAGCCACATAAACTTGATGATAGCTTGAATTAATTTCAACTACGCCAACTGCCGGATTGTTTCTTGCCAAATTCAGCGGTGGGAGCCGCTGGAATTGCCTGGTGAATGGGTTGCACACCGCCAAATTGAGGGCGGTTGTGTTGGTAAATTTCAGTAGAACAAGTCCACCAATTGCAGCAATGGGGCGAATGGCGCTGGGCATGAAGTCAAGAGATAGCGTGTGCCAGTTGTCGTCAATTGGGTTTTGGGCATAGCAGGAGAGGCCGTGATGACGAATTGGCCAAGCTATGAACCATGCTGGGTGGCGTAGCCGGGGCGGAGCCACCGTGGTGATGGTGCATGTGTGCCAATTCCAGCAGACGGCCTTGGCTCTTGCGAAGGAGTCCGGCGAAAGGTAGGAGAAGATGTTGGATAGGAGATCAAAGGGAAGGTTACTCCACATATTAATGATTTCTATGGTTTGTGCCAGAGAGAGAGAGAGAGAGAGAGAGAGAGAGAGAGAGAGAGAGGGTGTGTGTGTTTATTCATTCATAAAGGGAGAAGATTGTAGCTGTGCTGGCTAAATATCAATGGAAAAAGGATCATACAACACAAACATAATTGTTGACATGCGGAATGACGAACACTCATGCCTCGGGGGTTGGGCATTATTTTATTCACGCGGAGTTCACGCTCCATGTGAGGATCGATCACCAAAATTCGGGCACTTTGGCATTTTCCATGGAAAAATTACATTATTGATCATCATTCTATTTGCATAGTAGAAGTTGGTATTCAACTTACTTTTTGATAGCATCGTCTTTAACCTTTCAATTATATAGCTACATGGGTCCTATTAGAGGACTAGCAATGGTCCATGTTGCTCGTCATCTCGTGAGAGCTCATTTCACGGGCGGTTTGTGTCCACGCTAACGACATTGTCATGGTCTTGTGGGCTTCATGATAGCCTTTACTGAACTCGACTGGGCGTAAGGGTGTCGATGAGCCAATTCTAGAGATGAAGTGAAGCGCTTTTTTTTGCCTCAGTCAATTCACTGTTTTTTAATTATTATTATTGTTGTTGTCATCATCATCATCATCTTTTTTTAAATTTGTGAAATTCTAAATTCTTTTTAACAATGTAAAATTTGTGCAATTTATACTAATAATAGATTAAATAAATATTACAACCCTTCTTCTTTTTTCAAAATTGGGACCACCTACAATCAACATAAATGAAGTTAAAATTGTACACTGATAAAATATTTCATTTACAATTTTTTTTTAAATAAATGAATTTAAAATATTTCGTGTGCAAAAAGCAGATAATAATAATAAGGGCTAAAGCCATTTTTGGCCCATGTGGCTTAATGACCACAAGGGTTGGCCTAGGCTCGGGTCCGTTGAGCCATCAACTGAGCTTGTTCGGGCTTTTTTTTTTTTGAAGGGGTCGCAGGTTATCCATGTCAACAATTCGATTTGTCATCACTAATTGGACTTATACATGTCCGATTTGACTCTTGGTCAATGAGCCAACCCTAGCCCGGTTCTCTAACAAATTGATTGAGCTCGACTCTTACAACAAGCATAATTGGACATGGGTTGGCAAAAACTGAGCCAATAACACAGTTAACTTTATTAAAAATAAATAAAAAGAAATAGAAAGAGAAAAAATAATAATAATCCACAACTCTCCACTCCCTTCCCCCATTGCACCCAATCCCTCCCCGTCAGTCCGCCCTAGCCCCGTCCTTGCTCTTGGGATTGACCCTACACCTAACCAGCCCCTTTGTTTTACCTTGATTATCTAGTCTCCATTTTTTCTTTTTTTATGAACTATGTCTATGTCTATGTTGCAACGAGGTGGATGATTTCCGTTCATATAGGATTAACTACGGACCACTTTAATGTATCACTAGTAGATTGGGGACAAGAACTATATTATTTGTAATAATAATTGAAGGTTTTGCCTAGGGATGTATGCTCACATGAACTGAAATCTGGCCCACATGCCACTGCGAATATTATACCTGTAGCATTGTACATTTACTGCCGTTAGGATATTTTTATGCACAAAAAGAATGGTTCTTGGTAGAGCTCAAAGGGTAAGATAATGACTAAATAGTCTCCATTGCATCTATACTATGTCAACTTGCTCAACCCTTTTATGCCTTTCAGTTATGGTAGTGAAAGTTGTAGGTCCTGCCTGCCCATCATAGAAGTGTGCCCAGAGCTGTATTTGGCCATGCACGACTCGATTCGAATTGACCTGATTCTTCAAGCTTGCTTGAGTTGGTTGTGCATATATCGCTTATAATTTTTAGAAAAAATGACAAATAGTGAAAAATTGGAATTCATGAGTGGAATGCCGAAAACATGAATTCAGTTGAATCAGATAATCTTATACCTTTAGTCCATGATTAATTTCTTGAAGCAAGTTGTAAATATAGAATGAAAAATACCAAACTATAATGATTTCCGTTCTTTCATTACCAAGTTGATTAAGTTACCAATTTATTCACATATCTAACTAGCTAAAATTACAATTTCATTCACCTTGAAACAGAGCATAGCAAGTGGATGTCACGATATTAGTTGAACTCGGCTTTCCATTAAGGATTAAGCTAAAGTGACCGAATTTGTTGACATAATGGTTGATCGACACTCACAATTTGTACTTGGGTCCCGTGTGAATTAAAAATGCCGACCCCCATGTGTGTGTTTGGTCATCCCCTATGTCAACCCCGATGTTAATGTAACAAAACCTTTCCATTAAATAGAATAGACGTCAAAATTGGTTTTCAATATTTTCAAACATCCAACAAAAATCATTGAGAGACGGCTAATTGAAGCTGTGAGCAACTTCAAACAAATATCACAGTATAACTAGTTAACCATTTGGGGGTAAAAACATTGTTGTCCAGTGAAATTTCAAGTTTATCATCGACTTGATTTCTTTCTCAATAGAGAATTAAATTTCTTTAATCCTATGTTGGTTGGGAAAATAAGTAAGTTATGATGAATAAGGAAACCAACTTTCTAACTTTGATAAATTAGAGAAAATGGTTCGTCAAGCGGTTCAAGCTCCATGAACAATATTGGGAATTAGAACTCAAGAGAGACTCGGTTGTATTGGGAATTAGAACTCAAGAAAGACTCTTATCTTAGATTCTTAGATAGATATCTAGTACAATGTTAGAACCAATGTGTTGGCTACCAACTAAACTACTGAGGGATGTAAAAAGCAAATAGAGCTGCGCAATAACAACTTCATGACATCAAGTACCATTCCAGCTTTATCGATCCGTCCATTTACTGAAGTATGTGCATTTTCTTACACTTGTGGTTTCTTTGGTAAGAAAGTATAGAGTATTAATGAAGAAAAAGAAGTTAAAATATTGTTCATTATAATGTCCAGTAGTGCAGACCAAACTTGTACTTTATCATGCTTCGATGCTCAGTTTTCTAGTTGTTTAATCTTAAAAATAAATCTTCATCACTAGGATATCTATGTACGCTACCATTCTTTTATTTCAGTTCAGTGCTAGTTGGAATCTCCTTTAGTTTTATATTATTCTGATTACTAGAATAATAGTTTTCAATATATTATTGTTTAAACTTCAAGTTTTTGCAACTGTGCAGGGTTTTGAGATTATACTGCCAGACAAAGCAAAAATGGAACACATTCTAGTCCCTGCTGTTGAAGCATTAAGCAGAAAAGACATGAAAGGAACACAATATTTGTTCGGAATTGCTTTGTAAGTTCTACTAGTTAGGACTGTCAACACTGTTATCCTTGCCTCTGATGATATTTGGAAACTTTTTCCACCGAATGATCCTCTGTGGAAGAAATACATCAACCCGATGGATGCGTTAGCCAGGTCAATAATCAAGTATTCTAAATCGACTAATAGAGGTAAATAAACTTTGGGGTGCATAATTGGTATGCAGTATTGGAGAAAACTTGAGTAGTATAATGATGAAGATTTTAGTTTCTTTTTCTTTTTAGTAGCGTCTAGTACTATTTAATCATACCTATGCAACGTGGTAAGGGCGTATAGCTTCCAATTTAATGTGCATCTGAAAATCTAATTGTCATTGTAGTTCTTTGCACCAACTATTCTTCATACGGGATGGAGTGACAGATTGTAGGGAATTTCAATTATTTTTCATTGTCCAATATCTTGTGTACAAAGATGGAAGGCTATATATAGCCTAGAAATTGAGACTATATTGGGACTACACGTAAATTAAGCCTAAACTGATCATTGACCCTCTAACATAGTCACTATTTACTCCTACAATCTTTCCAATATACAGCTCACGCCAACACTCCCCCTCAAGTTGACGTATAGGTCTCTAATGCCCAACTTGTTAAGTGAGTTGTGGAAGTTCTTGCTACACACAGCTTTGGTAAGAATATTTGCCAACTGATCTTCAGATCTGATAAATGGGAATCGAATTATCTTGGATTCAAGGTTCTCTTGGATAAAATGTCGATCTACCTCCACAAGTTTGGTTCGATCATGTTGGATAGGATTATGAGAAATATTGATAGCAGCTTTGTTGTTATAGAAGAGGTCCATCTCATTGTTTGGAGTGAAGCCAATTCTGTCAATAGTCTTTTCAACCAGAGGAGTTCATAGAGACTCTTGGCCATCCCATGGAATTCTGCTTCGGCACTTGATAATGCTACTACTTTCTGTTTCTTACTTCTCCATGTCACCAAGTTCCCTCCAACAAATGTAAAATACCCCGAGGTAGACTTTCTATCAGAAATATTTTCTGCACAATCAGCATCTGTGTAGCCCTCAATCCTTAGATGATTGTTCTTTAATAGCATAAGTCATTTTCTAGGGGAGGACTTTAAGTATCTAAGAATTTGGATCACCGTATTCATATGATCTTCACTCGGGAAATGCATGAACTGACTCACCACACTTACTGCATAAGCAATATCAGGTCGTGTATGTCAGAGATAAATGAGCTTCCCGACCAGTCTTTGGTACCTTCCTTTATCTGTTGGAACTTGGTTAGAATATTCACCAAGTTTGTGATTCTGGATTACTGGTGTGTCTGCAGGTTTACATTCTAATAATGCAACTTCCGATAACAAGTCTAGGATATATTTTCGCTGAGAAAGAAATATACCTTGTTTGGATCTAGCAACCTCAATCCTCAGAAAATACACCAAGTTTGTGATTCTGGATTATTGGTGTGTCTGCAGGTTTACATTCTAATAATGCAACTTTCGATAACAAGTCTAGGATATATTTTCGCTGAGAAAGAAATATACCTTGTTTGGATCTAGCAACCTCAATCCTCAAAAAATACACCAAGTTTGTGATTCTGGATTATAGGTGTGTCTGCAGGTTTACATTCTAATAATGCAACGTCCGATAACAAGTCTAGGATATATTTTTGCTGAGAAAGAAATATACCTTGTTTGGATCTAGCAACCTCAATCCCCAGAAAATACTTGAGTCCTCCCAAATTTTTCATTTCAAACTCGGCTGCCAATTGTTCTTGAAGTCTCGAAATCTCCTCCTGACCATCTCCTGTAATAATCATGTCATCTACATACACTATCAAGGCCGTTATCTTGCTTCCTCGATGTTTCAAGAAAAGAATATGATCTGAATTACTTTGTCGAAAACCATACTTCTTCATAGCCAGGCTAAGCCGCCCAAACCAAGCTCGAGGAGATTGTTTCAAGCCATACAACATTCGCTGTAATTTACACACAACTTTACCAGAGGTTGCCACATATCTTGGGGGAACATCCATGTAGATCTCCTCCTCAAGATCTCCATGGAGGAATGCATTCTTCACGTCAAATTGATGTAATAGCCAGTCCAAGTTCACGGCAAGAGATAGTAGAACTCTGATAGTATTCAACTTGGCCACTGGCGAGAACGTCTCCTGATAATCTACCCCATATGTTTGATTGTAGCCTTTTGCTACTAATCTTGCTTTGTAGCGCTCGACTGTTCCATCAGCTTTGTACTTGATAGAGAATACCCATTTGCACCCTACAGTCCTTTGTCCTTTAGGCAAAGGAACAAGGATCCATGTCTCGTTCTTCATTAGTGCCTTCATTTCTTCCTTCATTGCTTGAACCCATCTTGGATCTTTCAATGCCTCGTCAACACTTATCGGAATATGGTGCGAAGATAGATCATTTATAAAGTTCTTTAGTGGTTCGAAGAGTCTCTCTGTAGAGACATAATTAGCAATAGGGCATTTTGATCTCCGTGCCTCGATCTCAGGTGAGTATCTATTCGGTGGTTTGCCACGATAATGCCTGAAAGGTAGCTCATAACCACGATTAACCTCATTATGTGAGATAAGATGTGTAGTAGGAGAACTCATTTCAGTGATATTAATAGGAGACGAGTTGTTAGGTACTGAGGAGTGGGGGAGAACTATCTTAGTTTCAGGAGATACATCAAGAGTCGGCTCTGTAATAAGTTCCTCAACAATCGATTGAGCATTAGTTGGTGCCGTTGTTTCTGTATTCTCGGTGCCACTAAACTAGTCAAACCTGAGCTAATTCAGCTCTTCTTCTCGTGTCTCTCCCTGAAGAGAAGAATTGGGTATAGGAGAGAAAAAGGTATCAATCTCGAGAAAAGTGACATCCATGGTCATATATGTGCATCAAGTGGTGGGATCATAACAGCGATAACCTTTCTGATGGACAGCATATCATAAGAAGAGACATCATAGAGCACATGGATCAAGTTTCGTACGTTGGTTTTTGTAGAGGTGAACAAAGGCAACACACCCAAAGACTCGAGGTGGAAGCATCAATGCCGATGATAAGGTGACATAGGTCGACAGAGCTTGTACCGGAGTCTGAAACTCAAGTACTTTTGAGGGCATGCGATTGATTAGGTGCACAGCAGTAGCAACGGCATCGGGCCAATAGGAGCTCGGAACACGCGCTCCAAGTAGGAGTGCTCGAGTCGTCTCAAGAATGTGGCGATTCTTCCGCTCAGCAATACCATTCTGCCGAGGTGTCTAAGGACACGATGTTTCATGAATCAGTCCGTGATGGTGAAAATACTCACGGAATTGCTGATTTACATACTCACCACCATTATCGGACCTAAGAATCTGAAGCTTAGCTGAGAATTGAGTTTGAATCATATCATGAAAAGATCAAAACACAGTAAAGACTTCATCCTTATTTTTCAATAAATATAGCCAAGTCATTCGGGTGCAGTCATCAACAAAAATCACAAACCAGCAAAAACCAGACAAAGTAGCCTTCGGGGAAGGCCCACACACATTAGAGTGAACTAAAGCAAATGGAACTTCACTTTTATTCATACGTATTGGATAAGGTACTCGATGACTCTTGGCTAAAATGCAAGTCTCACATTTAAAATCTGAAATAGACAGTCCTAAAAATAAAGTAGGAAACAAAACGAAGGATGACCTAACCGACGGTGCCACAACCAAATTTGTTCCGCCTTGGTACCACTAGGTTGACCAACATGATGTACTCGACCCATGCTGAAGTCATCCATATAGTAGAGCCCCCCTCTCTTAGTACTGCGTCCAATTATCTCCTTCGAGAGAATATCTTGAGTAAGACAAAATTCTGGGTAAATAAATACTGCGCAGTTGAGCTCTTTGGTAATTTGGCTCACAGATATTAGCTTGTGAGAAAGGGAAGGCACAAGTAAGGTATTAGATAATAATAAAGCTGGTGATAACATTACAGTGCTAGCCCCTTTTACCAAAGAGATAACCCCGTTGGCATTGGCAATACTAGTCCACCGAGGAGGAGTATGTTGACAAAAATCTCGTATATCAAATGTCATATGTTCAGTTGCTCCGGAATCAAGAGTCCATGTGTTGCAATCATTACTGCTATGACACCTGAGTAGAGCCATACCTGAATTAGAGGTGCCTACCTAATTAGACCCAGCCCGAATGAATACTTCAAGCCCAACAATAATACCAAAAAATATCAAAGAGCCCAACAAGAAAGGAGGAAACAAATTAATTTGCCCAAAACACAAATGTGGCTTAAAATAACATGCCCAAACCAATCAAAGTTACCTCCTTTGTGAAAGGCCCAAATAAGAACACAGAAGAGTGAACGACCTACTTCTAAGGAAGAACTCACTGTGCGTGAATGGTGATTTCTTACCACAGGAAGAAACTGATGTCCACCCGTAACCAAAAATTGCCCCAGCAACACAATCGACTAACCAGAAGAAGGAATTCGAAATCTTCCAGAGACTAGTCGACCTAAATGGCAATTGTGCCACTAAAAGAATATGCCGCAATATGCTGATTAGTCCCACGATCCAGCAGATGAGGCCGAGTGTCTTCGACAACCAAAATTTAGATCAATTTCAAGCAGTTGATTCATACATATCCCATCTTCGGGTTGAGCCAATAAACTAGAAAGCCAGTAATTCAAAAGAGAATTTATATCTATATGCTGCAACTGTAATTCAATTGCAAGGCAGCAATTGGAGGTCCACCTGAATTGGAATCAGCATCGGCCAGGATAGTGGTAAGGTGAAGAGATTTCAATTAGGAGGCTACAGATATCAATGAGCAGGGGATCGACGCTCTGATACCATGACAGATTGTAGGGAATTTCAATTATTTTTCATTGTTCAATATCTTGTGTACAAAGATGGAAGGCTATATATAGCCTAGAAATTGAGACTATATTGGGACTACACGTAAAGTAAGCCTAAACTGATCATTGATCCTCTAACATAGTCACTATTTACTCCTACAATCTTTCCAATACACAGCTCACGCCAACATGGGGTATGTATGTGGATCTGCATTATGCGTTCTTGTATTTGAAGCTTTGAAAGAATATTGAATAGGACATGATAAATTAGTAAAGAAAGAAGTGTTTCATTTATGAACTTGAAAGATAGTCCGGAAAGTCCTTGAAACAGTTATGAATGGACCAATCAGCAAGAGAAAAATTTGTAAAGACTTGAATTATATTATAATAAAAATGAATGTCAAAATGAAACAGTTTAAACTTTGAAAAACACACTCAAAACTTCCATTATCATGGAATGGTCTGGTCCAATCGATTTAGCTCTTTTCGAAAGCGAAGATAGTTTTGTCACTTCTGGGATGAAGGAAAGTAACCTAAAGTGTTCGCCTGCTACCTATGACAATGCAAAGAAAACAACAAAATACAAGTAGCATTTCAAATCCTGGTACTAGGGTTGCTTGGATTGTTTGTGCTTGTTGGGTTGTTTGTGTTGGGAAAAAATGGGTTGAGTGGCTAACTTTGACACAAAATTTGAGTGGGACCCGATTGGCTATTTTGGAAGTTCAAGATTGATTTGTGTTCTCCTCCATCAGAACATCAAAATCATGTATTTACTTGTCAAAAATAATGTTCAGGTGAATGAGAAATTGAAGCTCAAAGTGTGTCAATTGAAAGGAGTTTATGTTGTTGGAAGGAAATCATTTAAGGTTTTTTCCACATAGGAAAATTATGAAAACAAATATCACATTAAATAGGATTACACTTCGAAATGGTATGATCATGTATAGTATAGAGGCTCTCTCTACGTGCATGCACAAGAGGGGCAAATCGAACTGAAATTAGCTTGGGATGTGGAAATTGACCCCTTAGAAGAGCCTACGTTTTGCTAATTTTTTTTCCTCCAACTGAGCGTTTAAATTCCAAAACTATTGAAACTCCTATATTCATTGCCATTATATACGGGATAATGGCATTCATGGTGTTAAGTTTATAAATATAACCCGATTTCTAACAATTCTGTACAAGAAGAAAAAACAATAGAAAAACATACAATCTCTGCAAATATTCATAGAACATAGTTTCTCCATATTTTTGGTCTGCATAGTGTATAGTTACATAGTTGGTGATATTGTTCAGACACAAATCCAGTTCGATGAAATAGTATTTGAGTGCTCAAATCCTACTTTTCATCCGTCGTATTTTGGGAGACAGATATCCAATTTAATCCTCAGGCACCTACGGTGAGGATGCAAATCTGTTTTAAGAAAACTATATTCGCACATGCCTCGATTAATTTTTTTATTATATTTAATTAGTTTACTTGTTATGTTTATTAAAAATTAATCTACTTCATTTGGCCAACTAGATTAATTTGTTCATTTTATTGCAAGTTAATTTGCTATATTTTATCAAGTTCACTGCACATACGCTATATGCAAATACGGTAACTTGTATATATGGTATGCTAAATATGGTATGTTGCATATACGGTATGTGTAAATTCGGTATCTAAATTGCATATACGGTATGTGTAAATTCGGTATTCATTGCCAATCATTTCATTCGGTATATTTAGTCCAACAAACTTAAAACAGATTTAAAAAATTTTGGTTTCTTATATTCTTAATTTTTGAAACTAATTTTCTCATTTGTCTTTTAGAAATGGTAACCGAATCAACCAACATGAATGTGTCCCAAACCGTTGTTGCTGGAAATCAGCCTGTGGGCTCTGCTGTGGCTCAAATGCCCGGCTCCGTTGTAGCTCAAACTGTGGCTAAATTGCAAAGTCATGCTATGAATCAATCTGTGGCTCCAACAACTGGCCATACCGTTACTGTTCGGCTAATCATGGAGAAAAATCGGATAAATTCAATGGTTTGAATTTCAAGAGGTGGCAGCATAAAATACTATTTTACCTGACCACCTTGAATTTTGCGAGATTCTTGATTGAAACTATTTTGAAACTCAATGAGGGTGAAGGCGATGTTTAAGCAATCAGTGCACTAGATGCGTAGAAACATCCGAATTTTTTATGCCGAAACTATATCATGAAAAACATAGCAGACTCATTATATAATGTGTATAGTATATTGAAAACTGCTAAGAAGCTATGTGAGTTATTGAATTCAAAATATAAGACTGTGGATGTCAGGGCCAAGAAATTTATTGTTGGCCGATTCTTGAATTATAAGATGGTGGACTCCAAGATAGTAATAAGTCAAGTGCAAGAACTTCAAGTGATTCTTCATGAAATTCATGCCGAATGGATGATTTTGAGTGAAACTTCCAAGTGGCTGCAATTATTGAAAAATTGCCCATTGCGTGGAAAGATTTCAAATATCACTTTAAGCACAAACAAAAGGAAATGAACGTCGAAGAACTGATTGTTAGACTTCAAATTGAAGAAGACAATAGAAGTTCAGAAAAGAAGGGGTTCAATTCTATTATTGCTAAAGCCAATGTTGTTGAGCACGGTCAAAGTTCTAAGACTTCAAAGAACAAGTCTAGGACATCTGATGCCAAAGGTACTAAGTTGGGACCAAAAGAAGGTATTTATAAGAAGAAATTTCAAGAAAAATGTTTCAATTGTGACAAAGTAGACCACAAGTCTTTGGAGTGCAGATTGCTAAAGAAGAATATTAAAGAAGCAAATTTGGTTGACTACATGGCACATGATGCGTCGAAAGTAAATCTCGCAGCAGTCATTTCTAAAGTAAACATGGTGGGTTCTAACCCAAAAGAGTGGTGGATTGACACCTATGTTGCTTTGATAAAGAGTTGTTTGCTGCATTTGAAGCAATTGAGAATGGAGAGAAATTGTTCATGAGAAATTCAGCAACTTCTGAAATCAAAGGTCAAGAAAATGTGGTTCTGAAGATGACCTCGGGAAAAGAGCCGACTCTTAATAATGTGATGTGTGAGTTGAAAATTCGAAAGAACCTTTTGTCCGAATCACTTTTGAATAAGCATGGTTTCCCATTGTATTTGAGTCAAACGAAGTTATTTTATCAAAAGATGGAATGTTTGTCGGAAAAAGTTATGTTTCCGATGGTATGTTTAAACAAAATTTAATGGTTGTTAAGTTAAAAATGAATAAAGCAAATTCTTCTACTTATTTGCTTGAGTCTTCAAACTTTTGGCATGGTAGACTAGGACATGTTAACTATGATACTTTACGTAGGCTAGTTAACATGAATTGTATACGCGTGTTCCACATTGATTCCAACCATAAGTGCAAAATTTGTGTTGAGACAAAATTAACAAGGTAATCCTTTAAATCAATTAAACGAAATACAAAACCACTTTATTTAATTCACAGCGACACATGTAATTTAAAACTTATACAAACAAGATGTGGCAATAAGTATTTCATTACTTTTGTCTATGATAGCACAAAATACGGTTATGTGTATCTGCTTAAAAGTAAGGATGAAGCCATAGAGAAATTTGTTCTCTATAAGAATGAAGTTAAAAATCAACTTAATAAGAAAATTAAAGTGTTATGAAGTGATAGAGATGGTGAGTATGAAACACCATTTACAAAATTCTGTGCACAATATGGAATCATACATGAAACCATTGCACCTTATTCTCGCAACAAAATGGTGTTGCTGAACAAAAAAATTGCACCCTAAAAAAATGATGAATGCAATGCTAATAAATTCTGGATTACCTCAGAATATATGGGGAGGAACTGTGTTATCAGCAAATTACATTTAAATAAGGTGCCTCGAAAGAAAATAGAAAAGATCCCTTATGAGTTATGGAAAGGAAGAAAGTCTTCCTATAAATATTTACGAGTGTGGGTAGGGATGTCGAAAAGGGAGAGAAAATACATCACATGAGCAAGTTGAGACCACTTGTCAACGGCTGAAAAAGAACCTTTAGAGCCGAGCATGTAAGGATAGACTTAAAAATAGTAGATTGCATCTTCATTAGCTATACATATAATAGTAGTGCTTATCGATTTCTTGTGTATGATTCTAAAATCTCAGACATATACAAAAACACGATATTGGAATGAAGAAACGCTTCATTCTTAGAAAATGTATTTCCATAAAAGTCCAAAGAAGAAGTAAGCTCATCTAAACGAACATATGAGACTGTGACTGAAAATAGTCATGACCAAGAACTAAAAGAGAAGATTGAGGTTAGACGTAGCAAACGGGAAAGGACGAAAAATCTTATGGTCCTGATTTTCTGACCTATATACTAGAAAGTGAACATCAACGTTATCAAAAAGTTGTGAATTTTTTGGAAGGACCACAATGGAAATATGCCATTAAAAGTGAAATAGATTTTATACCGCAAAATCATGCATGGAAGCTAATAGATCTTCCTCCAGGAAGCAAACCACTAGGTTACAAATGGATTTTCAAAAGGAAAATGAAAGCATATGAAACTACCAAAAAGTACAAGGTCAGATTAGTAATAAAATGTTACAAACAAAGGGAATGCTTTGATTACTTTAATACGTATTCTCCAGTGACGAGAATAGGATGATACTTGCGATTATCGCTCTGCGAAATCTTGAAGTACATCAAATGGATATTAAAACACCTTTTTTAATGGAGATTTAGATAAAGAAATATATATGGAATAATCCAAGGGGTTTTCATTACCAGGACAAGAAAAGAAAGTCTGTAAATTGGTGAAGTCATTATATGGCTAAAAATAAGTACCCAAACAATGGCCTGAAAAATTTGATAATGTCATGATAGAGTGTGGATTTAAAATCTATGAGTGTGACAAATGCATGTCAAAGACACTGAAGATGGTTACGTCATTTTATATCTTTACGTTGACGGCATGCTTATTGTTAGTAGTGACAATAAGATGATTAAAGCCACTAAAGATATGTTAAATTCGAGATTTGACATGAAAGATATAAGTTTAGCTGATGTTATACTTGGAATCAAAATTTCAAGAACTTCAGATGTGCTTGTTCTAAGTCTGTCGTATTATGTGTACAAAATCTTAGAAAAGTTTAATAAGGATGATACTGGTTTGGCTAGAACACCGATAGATACAAGTCAACATCTATCTAAAAATAAAGGTGAAAGTGTCTCTCAAGTAGAATACTCGAGAGTTATTGAAAGTCTAATATACTTGATGAGCTGTACAGACCAGATATAGTCTACACAATCAGTAAACTGAGTAGATATACGAGTAATCCAGGAGCTGATCACTGGAAAGAGATAGTAAGAGTACTAAGGTACTTAAGATATACTCGTAACTTTGGACTGCACTATACAAGATATTCAGCGATCATTTAAGGATATAATGATGCTAATTGGATATCTGATATAAAAGACACAAAGTCTACCAATGGATTTGTATTCACATTGGGAGGTACTGCCATATCCTGAAAATTTTCTAAGCAAAAAATTATAGCCAGATCTACTATGGAATTTGAGTTTATAGCTCTAAATAAATGTGATGAAGAGGTTGAGTGCTTGCGCAACTTTTTAGAGGATATTATAAGATGGTCAAAACTTGTGCCAGCAATTTGCACATATTGTGACTGTCAATAAGCAATTGGAAGCACACAAAGTAACATGTACAACGGTAAGTCTAGACATATACGTCGTAGACACAATACCATAAAGCAGCTACTCTTAACCAGAGTTATCACTATTGACTATGTGAGGTCAAAAGATAACACTGCGGATTCGCTTACCAAAGGGTTAAATAGAGAGTTAGCCCTTGTTTGAGCCCCATTTTTAGGAAAAGAATGAATTTTTGAATAGTGTATTGATAGAAAATGTATTGTTAAAAAATAAGGAAAAGTTTTGGATTTGTGTGTAATATTATTTTATTGAAGAATGTGTGGTTGAAATGATGTTAAAACACTATTAAAAAATTTATTTTTTTCAAAAGAATGGGCTCAAACAAGGGCTTAGTTGGGAAGTCATCAAAAGGAATGAGACTTAAACCCTTGAACGGATAAGTTATTACGGATGAAACCCAATATAGTTCACTGGAGATCCCAAAATCTAGGTTCAAAGGGACGACCTAATTATAAAGATTTAATTAAATCATTGTGGGAGATGCTACATTCCGTCCATTCCTATGATGTAACAGTGATGCTCGGAATGATGAATGATAAGCAATAGGCTTTTAATGATTCTTATATGTCGAAGTTCGAGCCAAGTAATGCGGGTTACTTGTAATAAATATCACCTATGTGAGAGAGAAGTGGGGCTGCTTCTAAGAGAATTGTGTGGAACTCAATTTTTAGAAACTCTCACAGAGCCAGGCGTATGTTCATGGCCAAAACGAACATAATAATGAGAACAGAATTTTGTTAGGAAGAGCCATATGTGGAGTATATCATCGTTTATACAAACAGCAGAATAGTTCAAAGACAACGCGTCTACTGGTCAACTAGTAAAGTAAATATACTTTCACAAGGGAAGGTTCAAAGGGTAATACCTACCTATCCTATGCAGGTTTCAACCATTGAACTTTATCACCAAGTTTTTATTTCACGGTCTTGTGTCCCTCCTGATTTTCATTCATGTGGGGGCTTGTTGGGAAAAAATGGGTTGAGTGGCTAACTTTGGCACAAAATTTGAATGGGACCCGATTGGCTATTTTGGAAGTTTAAGATTGATTTGTGTTCTCCTCCGTGAGAATATCGAAATCATATATTTATTTGCCAAAAATGATGTTCGAGTGAATGAGAAATGTGAGCTCAAAGTGTGCCAATGGAAATGAATTTATGTTGTTAGAGGGAAATTATTTAAGGTTTTTCCTATATAGGAAAATTATGAAAACAAATACCATCTTAAATAAGATTGCACTTTGGAATGGTATGATCATGTGTAATATAGAGGCTCTCTTTAGGTGCACGTGCAGGGGAGCAAATCGAACTTAAATAAGCTTTGGATGTGGAAATTGACCCCTTAGAAGAGCCTACATTTTACTAATTTTTTCTCCTACTAACCGTTTGAATTTCAAAACTGTTGAAATTCCTATATTCATTGCCATTATGTACAGGTTAATAACATTCGTGGTGTTGAGCCTATAATATAATCTGATTTCTAATAGTTCTATACAAGAATAAAAAACAAGAGAAAAACATACAATCTCTGCAAATATTCACAGAACACAGTTTCTGCATGTTTTTGGTTTGCACAGTGCATAGTCACATAGTCGGTGATATTGTTCAGATAAAATCCAATTCGACGGAGTAGTATTTGAGGTGCTCAAATCCTGCTGTTAATCCGTTGAATCTTGGGAGATAGAGGTCCAATTTAACCTAAGCACTTATGGTGAGGGAACAAATCTGTTTTAAGGAAATTGTGTTTACATAGACTTCGGTTAATTTTTTTCTGGTTAATTAGTTTACTTGTTTTGTTTATTAAAAATTAATCTATTTCATTTGGCCAACTAGATTAATTTGTTCATTTTATTGCAATTTAATATGCTATACTTTGCCAAGTTCACAGCATATACGGTATATACAAGATCGGTATATGCAAATACGATAAGTTATTGCATATACGGTATGTTATTGCAAATACGGTAAGTTGTTGTAAATATAGTAAGCCGTTGTAAATACTGTAAGCTGCATATACAGTAAGATACAAATATGGTAAGCTGAATATACGATAAGTTGCATATACGATATACGTAAATACGGTATGTTGTATATACGGTATGCGTAAATCTGGTATCTAAATTGCATATACGCTATGTGTAAATTTGGTATTCATTCCCAACCATTCCATTCGGTACATTTAGTCCAACAGTTTGAACCAGCTATGTCGCCCATGTTTCTAGAGCGGTTGGCAGTGTTACCTGCAGAGTTTATTCCGAGAGTGTTTTTCACTGCATCAGCTACTCCAGATGTCAAATTTGCTGCTCCTCGTACAAGGTTCATGGCCCCTTGTACTGCTCCTTTACCTATGTCTGCTGCTCCTTGTGCCATGTTCTTGACTTGCGTCCCAATATTCAATCATAAAAAAAGTTGTAATTAATGTCGAAATAGTAAATGGACAACATAACTTGTATAGTTTTTCTGTCTATGAATCCCAAACAGAAAGACCCTTACAAAAATCTAGATAATATCACAAAGAATAAAATAGAGAAGATATTGAAAGATCCAAGATTACATCTTGAAGGAAGTTGGTGCCCTGGCCTTGTTTATGAATGTCAAATGGTTGGTTCAGACCATCCCTTCTCATCTGCAATTGCAAAATGGATACTATATTAAGTTGAACAATGTGAAGAGAGAAAGAAAATAACAGCTCAGTTAACTCGAAGAATAAGTTTTGTATGCGAAGCCCTGTTTCCCAATAAATTATAATACCCTGTGTTTGTGTTTCTTAACATAATGTTTTTCTCAGACGAGACTCGAGAGTATAGAAGTATTGTAACGAAAATTACCCGAGCTTGACCTGGAACTTGTGCAGCATTGTGTGTTTAGTTAGGACTTTGGCTTGCCATTTTCTCTTTCTTAATTGCTTTCTTGAATGCAAATCGAAAATCAAGTGAAAGTCATGATTTTACATGTGAATTTATAGTTTTGTGAACTTGGAGGATTCTTGTTAATGTTGTACCTAAATATGTGCATTTATCAACACATGGCATAATGAGATTCAGTACCCTTCAGGGTAATTGGGAAGGGAATGTTTCAAATAGGTTGCAAAGTCAATGGAGAGGGCATGCTAGATTGATCGATCACATTCAAAGGATCCATCTCGGGTTGTCTGGGTAAACCCAGGAAAGAACTTGGTCTATTGGAGTGGTGTAAAGTGCAAGATCGATCGATCTAGCATGGTCTAGTATAGATTCTATACATGTTCGACTTGACACGAATCAATCTTTAATGTGCTATGGGTAGGCACATTTAGGTATAGTGTCAAATTAGCATTATTAGGCTCATGGTCATGTGTGTCATGTCTAATAATCAACGTGAATTGTATTATAATCCAAAATTTCAAAATTGGCATATTATGTTTTTTTCAATTAGAGTGCGTTTGATTGCCTATATTTTCCATGAAAAATGTGTTTTTCCACCCAAATTCTTACTTTTGTATTGTTTAAATTCTTACTTTTGTATTGTTTGATTGCTATTTTTTCCAAGAAAAATATTTTCCCACTTTTGGTCACGTGATCATATTTTCCTCAAAATCAAGGAAAATATTTTCTTTAGGAAGAGTTGGATTTTATTTTCCATGAAATTCACTCTCTCTTTCTCTCTCTTATTTATCCACTCTCTCTCATTAACCCACCAATAAAAAATGGACAAGTATAATATTTTCTAAGTTGAAAATTAAATCAATCAAACACATTTAATTAACAATTTCCATACAAATAAATTCTAGGCAATTAAATTACTTAGAATTTATTTTATTTCCATGCAAATTCCATGTTTGCAATCAAACGCACCCTTAGGGTACGTTTGATTGCAAGTAGGAAAATTCCATGGAAAGAAAATATTTTCCAGGTAATTCAATTGCCTGGAAATTATTTACATGGAAAATGTTAATTACACATGTTTGATTGACTTAAATTTCAACCTCGAAAATGTTATAATTTTCCAACTTTAGGTGTTTGATAGCCATTATTTTCCATGGAAATTGTTATTTTTTCCAATTTTATCTGTTTGACGAGCACTATTTTCCATGGAAATTGTCACTTTTTCCATGAAAAATATTGGATTTTTTTCCATGAAAATTTGTCAATGAATGTTCCAACTCTTAAACAAATTATAGACATAAATTCGGCCAAATCCTAATCAATCCTAATTAATATAGCAGTTAATTTATGGATAAAAACATGCCAAGATTCGGTACGAAAGATGCATAAACACTGTCGAGATGAAATAATTATCCCTACCAATTCAGATTACTACCAGTTAAATATTCTTCTTTGCAATCAAAAATAATAATCAGATAATCAATTCAATAAATAATGATGAAATTTCATCCAATGTATTACATAAAACGAAAATGAAAAAACCCGTAAAATCTCTATCATAAGAAAATAGGAAATAAAATCAACATAGATGTCATACTTTCACATATGTTTGTTGAATTATCCAAGCACGTCATCTTAAAATAGTGGAGGCGGATCACGGCCCAGAATCTCAAATACTAAATCACGCATGAATTCTTCATCAGTCAAACTCATAAATACTCTAGCCAGACTCTCATCCGATCGAAAAATTTTCATTACTTGCATTATGTCACTCTTTTCTATACTCATGCCTTGTAATTTTTCTAGAACCAACTGCCAATTGATGTGGTTTAGTGTATCTAATGTTGCTTGAGTCTCCATAGCATTAGCAATTTTTTTAGATGATTCGGCAATGCTTGATAGGGTAACAAGACTCTCATCATTAGGTTGGGTACGTCGACGGCGAACTTTGTTAGTTCCTCCTTCAGCGTTACGCTTAGGAGCGCGAATGGGACTTGGTTCGGTATCTTCATTTTGACCATCAACTTCATGCACATTTTCATCTAAAAAAATTAATAAAATAAGAATTTGTTAGAATCTCTAATATAATACGAATTATATAAATTTTTATGTACAATCTAGTACGTACCATGTTCGGGGGATAAAATGTCATTGCCGGTTACAGCACGATCTCCTGTAGCATAATCATTTCCAAAGATAGCCTCCAAATCATCATAACGAGCACAAAGTTTGGTCCTCCACTGTTCAAATTCTGGTTTGCCCTACAAGAAAAAGAGTGAAATATGTTTTACGCTAGTCAGTGGTCAAAATAAATTATATTACTAATATTTAAGGAATAATACTTTCGTTGGTTAATGAAATTTTGTACCTTCAACAACTCCTCCCAAGCTAGCACATCGGCTGTGACACGTCCATTATGAGGATCTAACCCAAAACCACTCATACTTAACAACTGACGAACTTCAACATATTCTTTTTTCAGAGTTTTCAATCGCACCCTCACATTCTTATCAGACACCACGACTCCGCATCCATTGTGCACGCTCTCGATTGCTTTGGACACGTGATATGATGAAAAGCCATTGTCACTTCTTTTGTGACTAGCCAACACTTGATGTAGTAGTGCAGTTATCATACAACCATCCATTGCATCACTCCAACATATTTGACGATTCCTAGAATTAGGATCTGCCTGGGTTGAGCTTATTTCCTCCACATCTGAATGGAGGGTTGGTCTAGGAACTCGATAAGGAGCCATAGAGCTTTGTCGAATATTTGCCATGATATCTATAGTGCAAGATTAATAAATAAGAACATTTAAGAAAATTACATGTCAACAATTTGTATCGAATAACAGTAATTCAAATTACAATATTTAAAATTCTAGCAAGTTTATGTCAACTATTATAGGACATGAAAAAAAAAACAAAAAATATGCTTCATGTCAAAACGTCTTCAATTCAAGTAATTACTACAGATGAAAGTCTAGTAAGTATAAATCCATTACATAAAAAGAAAAAGAAATAAAAAAAACGCCACAAGAAAAAAAAAGGAAAAAAAAATCAGATTTCAAGCAACATCAATTCCCGCATTCTGATTGGGAAGATAATCAACCCACATTAAATCCGCAATTGCATTCCTCTTATTAGACCACACTTCCTGATTTGTGAAAGATATGTCAGCATTTGGAGTTTCATCTTCAGAAACATCAACATGCGTAGGGTTAACCTCATCATCACTACTATCTAAGTCGTCCTCCTCACAAACATCTTCAACGTCATCAATCCTTAAGAAGTTGTGGATGGCAGAACAGGCAAGGACTATCTTTGCTTGTGTGTCAATGTCGTGATAGGGTTGATGTCTCAAATATGCAAATCTTTTTTTCAGCAAACCAATTGTACGCTCAATAACATTACGTAGAGATGAATGTCGAAAATTGAACAGCTCCTTACTATTTTCAAGACGTTGACCTTCAATGTCTCTACGATGATAACGAGTCCTATGATATGGTGCAAGAAAACCCGAAACCGATGGGAAGCCAGCGTCAACAAGATAATATTTACCTAGGAAAGAGTTGTTCATAAGATGGTAATTAGGTAATTATTATAACTTATGTGTGGAAGAAATGTTTTCAAAATAGTGACACAACTTACCAACAGGAATTGTTAGCTTATGTCCTTGGCGTAATATTGCACTCCATAACAATCGACCATCATGTGCGGATCCCTCCCAACCGGCAAGCACGTAAGTAAATTTCATATCAAATGTACAAGCTACTAAAACATTTTGGGAGATCACTTGCTTTCTATTGCGATATTTACCTTGCTCCTCTAAAGGCACATACGCAGCAATATGTGTACCATCGATTGCTCCTACGGCATCCTTTAAAAAAGAATACGTTTCAAAATAAATGTGTATATTGAAGTTTTAAGAAATATGACGAAATAACTACAAACCACTAACTTGGAAAAAGGAGTACCATGGCTACACATTTTCTTTTTCGTATGGTGAGTTATGAGGAGTGGCATTAGTCACAACATCTCTATACAGTCCAAGACAAGCGTGTAAGACTCTGTGAAAGTAAAAGCTCACTATTTGATCAGAGCGAAAGAAAGTAAAACGTCCAGTGCGATTACGTTGGTCATGCCCGACTATATTCAAAAAAATTGCGACTTGTTCCTCAATTCGAACGTATTTCCTGTCAACCAATCCATAAGTTCGCAAACGAGCACATAATCTTTGAAATGGACCTATTTTCATCCTAAGGAGATCACGACATATTGTATCACTCGTGCCAAACATTCGTGTAAGTGTTATTTCTCTTTCAGAATCCCAATTTGTATGAGGAGCTCTTGGAAGATGTCGTGCACGACACCTAAGTTCATTATATATCACAATTGCTTGCATGATCATCGTCCAAAATAAACCTAACTGTTGTCGTCGGCATCGACGTTGATTCGTTGTTGTAGCCATGCTATAAACTACCATGGTAAATAAAAATTCAATGTAAGATTAAAACAATGTTTGAATTTGTATATTTAAATGTCCAAAATCACACACATATATATCTAGTTAATTGCTCCAATGAGATACTACGACTTTTTTAGATAAAAGTAAGAAAATATCACTTTTCACATTCTCATTTTTATAAACACCTTGAATGTATCAATTGAATCTAGCAGGAGAAAAAAAAGAATTTATTTAAAGAGAGTATTAGTTATTGTCAAGCTGCTAAATGACACAACTCGAGAAGAAAAAAGAAAGGAAAATGTAAGCACATTGCATAGGATTCTGATAATTAGATCACTAAAAGTGTGGAATTAATGTTTTATAATGACATCCTGATTAATTAATCGAATTATTTTGGGATGTTTTAGTTATAATGACAGGTTTGGAATATTTTTCTCATTTTTCCCAGATAAAATAGTCAAAATATTTAAAGATTGCATTACTGACCATTTGGTTAATTCCACTCACACATTCCAAGTTGCGCTTTAAATATAATTCTAAACATGTGTTGGGTTGAGCATACAATAGATAAAATCTTAATTTTCTTTCTAATTTTTACAATATTGTTCAGTACCATTCATTCTATCCAACCATGCCATAAGAATATGTTAGGTTTTAGCACTATAACATTAATATGTGTTCCCTATCAAACTAGTAAAGTTGGATTTCTCTCTTCAGGCGCCGGGCTTTTGAAACTTCTTAGTCCCTCTACAAGCTTGCTTACTATAACTTTCAGCATAGTATGATAAATTGAAAACTACAACTGATATGTCCTATCCAAGGAAAAAATTTAGATAAACTTGACAGCTTTTGTGCTCTATTCTCTTGCAATAATTTTAATTTATTGTTGGCACAAAATCAATACTTGTTAAATTGCTATTTCTGCTACTGTAAAATTCAACTAGCAGAATTTTTTAGCTAACATGAGAAACATGTTAGGTCCTAAACATGTCAAATTATTGCGGTACTATATCTTCAATCTTTAAGCTGCTGTCATTCACAAATGCAGAGTTCTGGAACATAGGGAGCCAAAAGATTAGTTGAGGGTGATTTTGATACAGCTTCTGGTGAAATAGCTGATAGAACTTTCCATCAAGACCCATGCTTTCCTATCCCAAAAGCAACTCTCCACCCTCAAATCTAATGTGATCCAAAATTGGTGAGGGTGAGGTAGTGATATTAATAAGTGTTACAAATATGCTGCCAATATCTATATCAAGCAAGAGAGGGGGGAGAGAGAGAGAGCATGAGACATTCATCATGTATTATACAATACATACCTTGTTGTACAAAATAACTCCTAAGGACAACAATATGTAGACCAAAAGATACAAGTAGGTCAACAAATGTTGTTTGCTAACCATTGTATCTATTTAGTTTCCCATAAGCAATCACATCAGGGAGTTCTAGCTGACCAAACTTCGTCAAAACTTAAGTAGTGGAACTCAAGAAGAGTTCTAGACAGAGTTGAGGTATTGCTAACTCAACCGTTGCTATTCATTGTTTGATAGATGATGAACATGCCATTTTGATACAGCTTCTGTTTGAATAAGTCTTTGTTTCTTTGAACTAATTTATTTTTTCCTACATATTGTAGTGGACAGGACCAATGCTTTACTATGCCAAGGGAAAGGAAGTAGACGAAGATGTTGCTGCTCTATTATGCACTCTTCATCTGTTGATGTCAAATCCTAATCCCGGTTTCTCTGGGCTTTATACATCATAAAACAAACATGCAGGAGCTCTGTCCAACTCACAACTTTGCTAAATTCCCAAGAGAAAAATCCATGTATGTTCTCACATGGTAGAAATACAACTTAAATTCTAACACTAATTCTATCAGCAGCTCCACCTTGCAGAACCCAAGTTCTCTCTCCCTATAATGCTCAAAAAAGACAACCAATTTCCACACATTCATCAGAATTGCACTGCCTAAACATCTTTAGAGTATCACTGGAATAATGTGCGTTTGATAAATAATGACTCATACATCACAGAAATAGAATTGGGGGTGATTACAGATGAGAAAAATTCTGGAATTCATGTTCCAATACGCATCCAATCACGTGGAATCTCAAAATAAAAAAAAATAAAAAAAACAGAAACAAAATTGGAATCTGCAACTTGAAATAATGAGGACCCATGAAAAAACGAACCTAATAATTTTTAAACACAGAGAATCGACAAAATTGAAGCATCAAGAATATGGTGGTTTGATTGTTAAACTAACCTCAATCTATACAGTCACCGCCTCGTTGCCAACCTTTCGCACTGATTTCCTCGGAGGCAGATCGTCGATTTCTTCTTCCTAGTTCGATTGAATCGATGAGAGAGTGAGACGCCTTCCTGGTTCCTTTCAATCGATGAGAGCAGGTTGAATGGATGAGAGAGAGGGTACGTGGGTAGAGATGAGAGAGAGAGATATTTATGTGGGTTGGTTACTAGAATTTTTGGAAGGGTTAAATTCCATAAAAAAATAAAATCCACCCTATCCCAAGGAAAATATTTTCCTTGTTTTTAAAGAAAATGTGGTCACGTGACCAAAACAAGGAAAATATTTTCCTTGGAAAAAATTGTTAATCAAATAAGACAAAAGTAGGAAATTAGGTGGAAAAAACCCATTTTTCATGAAAAATGTGTGCAATCAAACGCACCCTTAATTCAATCATTTTCCAACAATCTAAATTTTGAGACACGTGATTTATAAACACAAACTTTGAATGAAAAGTATGTTTTAACTAAAGGTTCAAAATAGGGTTCTCAACTCGATTAAGCCTATTGGCTGTATCGAACAACATCAATATAACTCAATTTTTATGATGAACTATTGTTGAAAAATGTGTGGTCGTGGACATTTTTATTTTTTAGTTTTAAGTTTCAAAGTTTGAAGTTTGTAATAATGAATAATGATAAAGACTCTTTACGAAATGTGATCTGAAAAATATTGTTTCGTGTGGCATTCAGAATAAAATAATTTGTATTTACTTTGGAATTTAACGGTGACATTTATGACTTAATGTTGACATTTATAATTGTTATAAATTTGAGTGACCATAATTTAAATTTATTACAAAGTGAAATGAATTAAGTGCTCGTTTGGTAGGGAGTTAATTAATTGATTTTTTGACTGTTAGAGATAAAGTGAATCTTATCTGCGAAAGAAGAATTCAAAATAACGATTGAAATAGTGAAATAATAGTAAAAAAATTGATATTAATTGAATTAAAATTTTTATCAAACATGCTCAAAATTAATTCATCAAACGGAACTAACCACCAACTGATGACGCGCTGCGTGGCGTTTTCTTAATCAGTCTTTCCATTTCGTGCGCCTATACTCTAATCTGTGCACAATAACGGACACAAACTAACCACGTCTCCTCGGCGCATGTTAGCCCGATACCCTCTTACCAATTTGAGGCGGGAAACATGTGAACCGTTTTCTTCAATCTAATGCGTCTCTTCAACCCGTCAATGGCTTCCGGATCGAACTCTCTGATTTGGTTCCGAAAGGGGCTTCGAATCCACGACAATCCGGCTCTCGAGCACGCGGCTAAGGGGTCCTACTTTTTGTATCCTGTTTTCGTGATCGATCCTCATTACATGGAGCCTGATGTCACGGCTTTTTCCCAAGGGTCGGAGCGAGCCGGGTTGAACCGAATTAGGTTCTTGCTCGAGAGCCTCGTGGATCTCGATTTGAGCCTAAAAAGGCTCGGGTCGCGTTTGGTGGTGCTCAAGGGTGAACCTAGCCAGGTCTTGATTCGCTGCTTGAAGGAGGTAATCTAAATTTAATTGAATTTTGGCATGTGCTTCTTTGCTTGTGATTTACAGTATTTAATCTGTTTTATCCTTTTTTCTGAGTGCATTCCTGTGTAACTCTTATGCGTCCTCAACATCTAATATCATTTCTTTTGTTGGAGCGACCAGTGGAGCATAAGCAAGCTATGTTTTGAATATGACACGGACCCATATTATCAAGCTCTAGATAATCAAGTCAAGGTCGGAACTTTTTTCTAGATAGAGGAACATTGATGTCTTAATTCTCTTCGGTTGCTAGATTTTTTAGCATGTTGTTATCCTTTTATAATCTGCTTATTTGGCTACCAAATATGTTCTTTCTGCAGAGTTATGCAACTGCAGCTGGCATAGAGATATTTTCACCTGTCAGCCACACCCTCTTCAATCCTGCGGATATCATACAGAAGGTAGATGTTGATCTAGTTTCCACTAATGCTAGATTGCCAAATTCTTTTCAATGAGAAGTGTTTTTCCTTTAATTTTTGGAACTGGGTGATAATCAAACTCCGATCACTTGATCAATTATCTTTCTTTGACTATTTATTTGGTTCATTTGTCTACCTGTTAATATCTGAAAGAACGGTGGAAGACCACCTTTGAGCTATCAGTCTTTTGTCAAACTTGCTGGTGAACCCTCTTGGGCAGCGTCGCCTGTTTCAAATGCACTTTCTTGGCTTCCTCCTGTTGGAAACTGTTCAACTACAGAAGTCCCATCAATGGAAGAACTTGGCTATGATGACAGTGCGAAGGTATGAAGTCAAATGCTTCTTTAAAATTATAATCTGTTGTGTATAGTACTATCTAATCCACCTTACTGAACATACCACAAGTGGTCCTTTTCGCAATATTTGTAACAGACATTGTGAACAGGTAGAGAGATCTCCTTTTAAAGGTGGTGAATCAGAAGCATTGAGACGATTGAGAGAGTCTCTGTCAAACAAGGTATTATTGGTTAAAATAATGACATTTCAAAGGCATGGAACGTTTTATTACTCCTGAAAATTCTGCAAGGATGGCTTTTGTATTATCTTTAGTTTGCTGGTTTTGTATTTGAGAATGCAGATCTGAGTTAACTGCGGTATTATTAACCTTCAAATTAAGTATTCGTTTACTTTGAAAAAGAATGGCTAAATCCTTGAAGTTTGGGCGAATGCAGTTATCAGCAAATTTGGCACCTGATTTATTCAATTGTTAATTGTGTTGTTAATTTATCTGAATTTTGCTTTTCCAGACTAAACTCCTGATCCTATGTTGCAGGAATGGGTGGCTAACTTTGAGAAACCCAAGGGTGATCCATCTGCATTTCTATCACCAGCAACAACTGTATTATCGCCTTACTTGAAAGTAGGTCACATGTGGGCTGTGCTGTTTTCAGTCTATTTTCCTGAAGTATTCTGATCTTTCTTCTTTTTTCAATTGTTGGAAGTTTGGTTGTCTGTCTTCTAGGTACTTCTACCAGTGCATTCAGGACATCCAGAGAACTGTTAAGAAGCACACATCTCCCCCCGTTTCTCTTCTTGGACAGGTCAGTTTACAAACTTGTATAACAGTTGTAATCCTTATATATTTATCTTCCTGATAATTTCAACTTCTGCAGTTATTATGGCGAGATTTTTTCTACACCGTTGCTTTTGGAACTCCTAATTTTGAGCAAATGAAGGACAATAGAATATGCAAGCAGGTAATTGCAGCATTTTTCTTGTGAAGTGATCACTAGTTTGCCTCATCCAGATTAAAGGAAAGGAGAAGAAGAAGAGAAGCTTAACGAACTTTCCTTTCCCTTGAAAAAAAAAAAGAAGCAAAAATTATGTTTCTTTTGTGCCACATTCAACTAATTTGAAAAGTTAAAAATATTAAGCAAGTCCCCATGAAATTCCTTTTGGGCTGACAAATATTTTCTCTCCATTTTTTCACATTTTCCTCTAAAATTAAACAAATGAAAGTATTTTACTTTCTCTCTCTTCTTTAGTTTTATGTCATTTTCCTTTTGTTCTGTTCTTTTCTCTCCTAATTCTCTCTTCTCTAGTGCATCTATAACTATTTTGGCTTTATTATTATTATTATTATTATTATTATTATTATTATTTTGGTTTCATTTGGTAGCTACTCTCTATGATTGTCTTTTCTCATACTTGACAAAATGGTGTCTAATATCGATGATATAAAATCCATATTACATGTCTGAATTTTCACTTCTTTGGTGTTGTCGCTAATACATCAGTTAAATATGGAACCATAGCTGATTTGACGTGGTTTGACGGACGTGCATGCAATATACAAATGGGTTCTTCTAGTTTATTTATTTATCATCATCATCATCAAATAGCCACTCAATAATCATCACTCATATACATGTAATGACATGGGTAGACTATTTGATGGGATTTCTAGCATGATCATCAGAAACATAGAATCAATCAATTAATTAGTAACAGATTAGTGTTAGGAGGCAACGAGTGTTTCTCTATTATATTCTTTTTCCTACTCACACGTTCTCAAAGTTAGATGAAGGAAATGGTACTGAGAAACTATTGTACTACATGAGGCACAAAGAGTTTGCATATTATGATACAAGTACCACGTTAAAACTACAATAAATTCTTGCTGCAAGGGAGACATTAGGTTGGGCATGACCCGACATATAAATTTTTTTTATCAGTACTTGCATGTCTTGGGCTAAAAATTGCATGACGTTGCCCAATTTTTATTTTATTTTCATATAGATACCATGGAAATATGATGATGAATTGCTAGCTGCTTGGAGAGATGGCAGGACAGGATTTCCTTGGATTGATGCCATAATGGTCCAGGTTAGGTCTATGGACTAGGTTCCATTGAACTTTCAATTCAGAAGTTACAGTCCCAGTGGTTCTTTGTTAATTCTTTGTGTCATGTACTGGTATCTGACTATTTTATATTTAAACAGCTGCATAAATGGGGGTGGATGCACCATCTTGCTCGGCATTGTGTTGCATGTTTTTTAACTCGTGGAGATCTGGTAATTGTACTTATAGTCATGTGGGCCTTGTCTTCTAACCTCTTATCTCTTTTTATTGATATTGCTCCAATTCCTGACAGTTTGTGCATTGGGAAAAAGGGCGTGATGTCTTTGAGAGACTTCTTATTGATTCTGATTGGGCAATAAATAATGGGAACTGGTTGTGGCTCTCATGCTCCTCATTTTTTTACCAGGTATATTTAATGACCTTTTCGCTTTCATAGCTGTAGTTACGAACAAGTGCATCTCTTTTCTGAGCCTACATGGTGTTGCACCTTAGAGCTGTCAAATGCAGACTAGAAAAGCTGGCCATCTTGGCATCAGTCATGTTATGAATATTGCAAGTATTACATATTTGGTAGGAAAAATTGGACAGTACTGCATATATTATAGAAAAAAAAGAAGTTCAAATCTTGTTCATCATACTATCCAGTCCCAAACATGGACTTTTAAAAGTGTCAATTTTGATATATTTTCACCCACGTTGGAGTTTTCTTTGCTTTCATGGACTTCCATGAGTTTGTTGTGGCTAATTTGATGGTCCAAAATTGTTTATCGCCAGCACGCATGCATCACAGGATTTTAATTTCATTTATGATTCTACCAGTTTTCTCCATAATTTGCATGAAAGCCTGATTATTGTTTTTTCTGCATTTTATAGTACAACCGAATTTATTCTCCAATCTCATTTGGAAAGAAGTACGATCCTAATGGGAACTACATTAGGTATTTTCTTCCGGTATTAAAAGGTGTGTCCAAATGTTTATCTTGGTTTTATTGGTTTGTTACTTTCAGTAGCATAAAACTTCACCATGTATAATGTTTATTCCCAGACATGCCTAAGGAGTATATTTATGAGCCATGGACAGCTCCTTTGAGCATACAAGTTAAGGCCAAATGCATCATTGGAAAAGATTATCCAAAACCGGGTCAGTTGCCTCTGTAATTTCACTTTCACCTAGCTGGATGCTTCAATTATACTTAGAGTGTGTTTGATTGACATGGAAAATATCACCTAGAAAAGAAAATGTTTTCCATCTTTTGTGGAAAATGTAAACCACCTCTATCCAAGGAAAATGTTTTCCTTAAAAACAAGGAAAATTAGGCATATTTTCAAAAGTTGGAAAATATTTTCCATGGAAAAAAATAGCAATCAAACACTCAAAGTAGGAATTTGGGTGGAAAACTGATATTTTCCATGGAAAATAAATATAATCAAACACACCATTAATGATTTATTCTGGAAGTGTAGATTTATCATTATCTGATCATGTCCATGTAGGTCACAGACTTGATGTTATTTTGATAATTGTAATGGCTCTTAAGATGATTTATAATGTTGATAGCCTATTATAAATGGTACCTATCATTATGAGAGGCCTTGGAGACGGTTGCCAGTGGATCGCAATAGAAAATACGTCAAAATTATTCTTAGTTTATAACAGATAATGGAATCTTCTAAGTTTTTTCTTAAAACTCCTTATCACTTTGAACGTTGCCTCAGCCATTTTTTGGAGATAATTTGTATTAGGTGTTTATTTTTTGAAGGAAAATATTAGTTGTTAAATTGCCCTTTTAGCTTCTCGTGTGTGTACCCCTTGATCATATTATTTTACGTTATGAACTTTTTTAGTCTTATCATGATCTGTTATTTATGCTCTTTCGGAAAATCTCTTTCATCTTTCCATTTCGTCTAATTTCTGTTGGCTTTGGAGAAGCCATCTTGCTAACTGGGCGCTCTCTGTACTCCATTCCAGTGGTCTCCCACGATTCTGCAAGCAAAGAATGCAAGCAGATATTATATGAAGCGTATGAGTTGAACAAAACATTGAATGGCATAGTGAGTGAAGAAGACCTGAAAAGTTTGAGGAGAAAAGTCGAGGATCATAAGACTCTGGAGTCAAAATCCAAAAGACTAAAACAGACGCAGATTGGCTAATGTACGAGACATGTTATCGAACATTACGTGGCTACGTACTGAAGCACATAAGCCATCATGTGGAAACAAAGCCGGACTACTGTCTGTTTCAATTTCTTGAAGGAGATGGCAATATTGTTAGGACTTTGTTTTCAAGGGCAGAAGAAAAGTTAAACATTAGGGTCACGTTTAGTATTTAGAACTGGATAGTACTGAACTATGTTGTAACTTAGTTTTCTTCTCCAATAATGTTCAATCGACCTTACAAAATATGCCGCAGAAGGTGTAGTTCAATCTCCTACTTTAATGCCTATCTCTACTTCTCTTTTCACTTCTTGATGTTTTGTGTGTATTAAGTTGCGTGTTTTCCTTATTTACGTGTTTATTGCTTTAATGTCGCTACCTCGTTGCTGGAATTTTAAAAAATTAGTCTTCTTTTTCAAGGTCATAAGCAATGGTTTGCAGAAGTACAATTTCTTGTTGTTGTCGAGCATCCAAATCTTGTCAAACTTTTTGGATATGGCGCCAAGGATGGGGAGAGAGTATACATCAGTTACTCGTAAATGAGTACATAGCTACTTATGTACGAGGGATATAAAGGCAGAAGGTGGGTTTATACTTTATATCATGATTGCAAGAGTATTTTTAAGATACTCTATTTTTAAATAGTATATTCTATAATTTGGAGAGCATCTATAAATTTAGAGACTAAAAATTTTGAAATACTCCAACAAGTTCTTTATATTTAACACTTAATTTTATTAATCTGAAAAAATATTTATTATTTCTCTCCATCTTTTATTTTAACTAACTTTTCTTTAAATTATTTGGAGAGTCAAATTAAAGAACATGATTTTAAAAGTCGTTTCATGTTTAAAACATATCATGAAGATGCTCTAATTGAATTTACCCTAATTGGGGGTGGGCATTTTTCCCTATAACTGGTGGAATTGGACTGGAAACAAACAGAATCGATCGGTTAGGCTCCAATTCCTTTACTAAATGGGACAATTTTTGAACTATACATCGAGAACCGATTGGTACCTGCCCGATTCTTGGTAACCTACAATGAATTCGATTCTCCCTAATTTATCTTTTTGCTTTCACCAAGATGAACAACATCTTTAAATGTTAGACCCTAAAATTATTTTACGTTAAATGTTCATTTTTCATGCGCTTCTTATTCCGTCCTTTAATAGGTAATTGAAATTCAAGTTTAAATAATTTTATAAATATTTTATAAATTCATAGTTTTAATGCAACATAATAAGAAAAATATATTTTCATTTCAACATTTTCGTAAAAATTCAATTTTCTTGTTGATTTCAAAGTGACCGGCTATCAAGAATCATGATCCTTGAATATTATTAAAGATAATCATGCTATTGTTATATAAATTTTTGATCAAGATTTTACCGTTCATTCGCTTGTTTAATATTTTATCATATTTTCGCATTTATAAGTTGATCTTAAGTTTTAGAGTGGATTTTTGTTTGTTGTCTTGTTTAGTGAATTTTTTGTATTGTTGGAGTTTTGAAATAACAAGGGGTTTCATATTCTATTTTAATTAATTTTCAATTTCACTAATAGTTTCACACTTTTTTTTATAATTTTTTTTCAATATAAAGAATCGAATCAGACCGAATTGGAACCAATTGGTTCGATTTTCGATTCGGTTTTATAGTTGGATTCGAAACCAATGGTTCAATTTTTAAGATTCTCATTAGTATTCGGTTCAGTTTGGCTCTTTTCAGAATCGAGCCGATACAAACTGCGTCCACTCTTTAACTTTAATATTTTCTAATTTATATTAAATTTTAAATGTCTTTAAGTTGGTATTGAACTTACCATAATATTATCAGCTTCCTAGATTGTGAAGGCTCTCAACCACATGGATAGTTCAATATGTTCCATTATTACCTAATTTTTTATTGTCTGATCAAAGTTGAAATTATGCATTTACTTATCATATTTTTGTCATTGAACGATAGTCTCATAACATGTTTTTTTAAGAATAATGCTACTTACAGTCGCTCGTTATTGTAGTCGCCCTACGTGACATACATATAATATTTAGTGATTTGATACAAAAAGCAATAAAAAAACTATCACATTAGTACATTCATCAATAATCAACATATGTATATCACGTAGGACGACTATGACAGTATCCGACTGTAAATAACATTACTCTTTTTTCGGACATTTATAAACACTTTCACAATTAGGTCTTTACTATATTTGATTTTACAGCCCTGCTTCTTGGTCAGGGTTGCAGACAGCTGGAAACAGGGAGCTCCTATTGAAGGGGCGACTGCCTTTTTTTTGGATTTTATGCTTCTTATGCTCCAGATGGTATCACTCTGATTTACTTGCTTGTCGATTCATAAATTAACAGACGTGAGATAACATTTACAAATTTTAGAGTGTAATGAGAGGCCTTTTGACACCCATTTTTATAGAAAAATGAATTCTAGAATAGTAGATTAATGAAAAATGTGTGAATGAAAAATAAGGAAATGTTTTTGATTTAAATGTAATATTATTTTAATAAAAAATGTGTGGTTAAAAAGAAGAGAGAAAAATATATTTTGAGAAAAGGGTCACGCTACACGTACATAATCATCTACATAATCTTTTACCTACTACACACAACATGAAGTGGGGACCACGCTCGAATTATTTAATAAGGGGCGAGGCCCACATGTTTGTGAGGGGGGATACGATTCGATAACCCATGTACAAGGATTAAACATCTTAATTCTTGAGAACAATGGGAATTAAACAGGGCCATAATTAAGTGGCGAAAGGTATCGGACAGAAAAAGTTGGAAAGGGCAAATCGGGGAAAGCCAAACTCACACGTGTACAAGCACTCACACGAGCGAGTCATGCAGTCAGTACGGGTTGCCATTCTACTGTTTTCCCGCAGCCTCTCGTTAATTTCCCCATTCGCCGTTTGCTATTTCTAGAGAGAGAAAGTAGGGAGAGAATTTGATCTCATCATTTCTACAAAAACAGCGGGCGACCTGAGATCAAATCCAAATTCTCAACAAATTTTGAAGAGAAAATCATGTGGAGAAGGCTCTCTGTGCAGCTTCGAACTCTTGCCTGGACGCAGTCGGCTCCGAATTGCACTCGAATTACGGAAACATTATCCTCTCCAGCTTCGCATCAGTCAGTCAAGTCGTTGCCTCTCGTCTATCGCCTATTTAGTACCGAATCTGGTACGCTCCAAACCCTAAATTTCTTGTATTTTGGATATATATCTGTGCAGTGATTAGTAACCGTAACATTCTCTTTGTGGTGATTGTGCACGGATTCGGATGAGAAAGAGTTTTATTGGTTTTTATGTTTGTTTTGGTTGATAAAATGTGTTTAAAGGAAATGTGGTTAAGAAAGTTGAGGATGTAATGCCAATTGCAACTGGTCATGAGCGTGAAGAGCTTGAAGCTGAGCTTCAAGTGAGTTTTTATTGTTTCATTCATTATGAAGGTTTATTTTGTGTTATAGATACAATATTGATTGTTTTTCTGAATGTTTTCTGCTGATATTTGTTGGATTACATTTCATCAGGGAAAGGATATACTGGAAATTAACCATCCATCCGGTCCCTTTGGTACAAAGGTTAGAGCTAAATCTTTTGTTTCATAAAAGTTCCGTGTGTATTTATTACTAACTTGTTTTTGATGGTCACCAGTTGTCATTAGCTGATGATTAGCTATGGTGATGTAGTAATTATTACTTGAAAGCTTTGATGCCACATGGAAAAAAGCATGTCAATACATAGTTCGGCCAGATTGGCTTCAATCCCTACTCTTAAGAAATTTTGGATTTCAGATTAATCTAGTACATACTGCATGAAATCATGTCAACATTGCTAACTTGTTAGCACTTTAAAAAAAGATGTTAGGAGATTATGATCATCGATAATTATTGACCCACGTGCTACGGCGACGTTTCCTTGAATTTCTTTTGCTTTTTCTTTAGTTTTCCCTCTATTTGCTCCTTTCAGCTACAATACAAAATAATATTAATACCCCTTTGATGTTTACAGATACTTGTATCTCTTGCGTTTTTACTGCTATTTTATTAATTTTGATTTTGATGTCAAACAGAAAAGTTCTGTAAATTAATATTTTATATGTGCTCAAAATGTTAGATTTTGAGTTATGTAAGAAACAAATTATGTATTCTTCCTGTCTTTTTCAACATAGAAAATGTTTTTAAACGTACATGATTTGTTACATTTCTCTAATGTTTATGATTTGTTAAATTTCTCTCACCTTTTTTCCAGAGGAAATTTTTTTGAAGATCCATAAAATCCTTTTTCCAATAAATGTGAAACTTTTCCTATGCTTGAGGTTGTAACCTATGATTTTTTATCAGTGAGTGATGGAAATCAATGCAACAACTGGTAAAAGAATGGAAACAACAGAAAATTGAGCATTTCCATGCTCATTTGGACTTTTTGAGGAAGTCATAGCGTTGGTCCAAATAAATGAACATTGTTAGTTGAGTACTTTAAGTTTATCATTTTTAAAGAAGTCTATAATAGCTGCAGCTGGTCCTAGAAATATGGTTGTAAACCCATTTTTGGGAAGGAAGAAATAACATCGAACATTGCAGTAATTAGAGTTTTCTTTTGGGTTTTGAGGTGCAAACCAATCTTAAGTCTCATTTTCAGTCTATGAATTAAAAGATTCCACATTTTTCCTTCATTTTTGACATGAGATCAGTTTCCTATAATGACTACACGACCTGGGAGTTTTATGGAGAGTTACACTTGCTCTATGTACTAAAGTGGCTCGTACAAATTTTCTTTACCTTTTCCATTCCAAAGTCTAGACTATTACCTGCTAACTTTCTTTTGTTAAAAATTATCACAAGTGGTGTATTCTTATTGCGTCTTATTACTCTTTACCAGTACACCATAATTTTGGGAAGAAAAACAATACAAAGAATCTTCTTCTGATATAAAGGATCCGTCATGTATCTCATACCCTTGTCGTTATGTGTTATGCCGACACGGTTACTACTTCCAAAACGAAGAGTCAAGCAACATAGAAAATAACTATGTCAGGGCGTTACTGTTGAGAATTACTATTTTTCATTAGACCACATGTTACTTAATGCTTGGGCCAAATGTTTCGTTTCAGGTTGGATCAGTTTCGGTTAATATTAGTGAAAGAGACAACTAGATACTAACTAAAGCTAGACGTAAAGTTCAGTGACCATTTTGGAACTAATTACAGATGAATGACTAAAATGAAACAAAGCCCAAAGTTCAGTGAGTGTTTTGAGTTTTTTGCCCTTCTTTTCGATCTTTCCACAATTTCAAATTTGATACGGTGCTTTCTTTAAATTTCATTTTCTTGCAGGAAGCACCTGCTGTTATCGAGTCTTACTATGACAAAAGAATCGTGGGATGTCCTGGTGCTGAAGGCGGTTAGTGCCAATCTGCCATCTGCAGTTTTTCATAGTAAATGAGTTATCAAGTTCTGCTTCACAATCCAATATCTTATTTTCCTCTGACCGTTTCTTATCCACCCTTGAAATTTAATAGAAGATGAGCATGATGTTGTTTGGTTCTGGCTAGAGAAAGGCAAGCCACATGAATGCCCAGTATGCTCGCAGTACTTCGTGGTAAGTGCTGGATCAAACTTTACTAAGCCCCTATTTGGTTTGGATCAAAATTAGATTTTGATAAAAGTTGGTGAAATTTGTGGTTGAAAAGTTATAGGTCCCATGAAATGTGTGGCTGAAAATGAGTTGTAAGAAGTGGGGGACAAACAGGGGCTAAATATCCTCTGGCCATGAGATGAGCTGATGTGATAAATGCAGACTGTAATTAAGCCCCTGTTTGACTATTGTAATTTGAAAACTCTTTTAAATATACTCATTTTCAATCATACATTTATACAATAAAATATTTTGCGCATAAATCAAAACATTTCCCTACTTTTTAACCCCACATTCTTCTAAAACCATTATTCAAAACATTGTTTTTCCCAAATAATGGTTTTCAAACAAGGGCTTTGTTTTTACTTGCCAGTAGAATGCAGTCATTATTTGTACGAGAGTCTTTAGTTGCTCTGCTTGGAATTATGTTAATTTGTAGCCCAATTGGATCTCATTTGTATTATATTCAGGAAATAAGTGAACCTCTGGTTCATTGCTTTTATGTAGGTACAAATGGTTCTAGGTCAAGTTATTGACAATTCTCTCTTTGTTTGCAGTTAGAAGTGGTTGGCCCGGGTGGACCTCCTGATGGACATGGCGATGATGAAGACGATCAACATTAATTATGCACGGCAATTTTCCTGCCAGAATAAATCTGGTGAGGTGATGAGGGAATACTTAGAAACTTGGGGATTCAAAAGCTTTGTGCTTTGCTTGATTTTGATGAATTTTATGTTCTTATGGTTGCTTTTGCAACAGTTGAATCTGTTGATCTTTCTTGATAGTTTTGGGGATTTAAACACGGCCCATTTTTCCATTTGAAATACCCACTCTCGCCCTTTTTCAGGCATGTCAAAATAATCGATGGATACATTTAGTTCATTTGTTATTGGACCTTAGACACGAGTATATGTGCCTGTTTGTGTATTCTAGTTCTTTCATTCCTTGATATAAAGCCCCTATTTGGAATTCTATTTTAAACTCATTCTTCATTCAATTTCTAGTCGTAGGATTTTGTTCGTGTTCAACTACGTCTCTCTATAAAAATAGCTGCTATAGATGGTTTGAATTTTAGTAGGAATTTTGTTCATTAGTTTATGTTCAACGAATTGATTGATATAACAACAGTAAAGATCTTGAATACATTCGAGGTAGGTCTCTTGAACAACTTCAAGGCATAGCCACCTTGAAATAATGAGCAATGCATGGAAAGACGCCTTAAATCCTCTTCTTTATTATGTAATGATGACGAAAAACTTCCTCCTCTACATAGATGATTCGAAAATATTCCTCTAGATCCATGTGATTGCATAACCAATGCTATCAACAATAACAAGAACATAATGAGAAATCGACTTTTTCCAATCACAATCAACCATGACGTGGATTACGAGCACTAATCAACCTCACGTCATCAATCACTGGACCACATAGGGAGCCATCAATCTTCATGTGATAGAATGTACTCAAAAATCTAGTCCTCGTACGAGATGACACATCCACGAATCTGAGTTTAGTATGTTTGAACCCACCATTGCCCTTGGATTCGTAAGGAAATTGACCAATAATCTTGCCAGCCGATGCCTCAACCACCATTAATCCTTCACAAGAGTTCTTGGAATCCCCTATGGAGAATGATAGGTCATAGGTTTTTCCGGGCAAGGTTTTTACAACCTGTGCAAGAGCACTTTCCCTCCCTGCCACAAGTTCAACAGCTCGTTTGCCCTCGGGAACTGCAAAATGGTCAGAATCTATGTACTTTACTGCTTTAAGGGATTCAATCATCCATCCGAGCAGGGGAGAATGATCGTCCTCGATGTTTGGTGGGATTAGGGCACCCCATGATGTGTTTGGGAATATATATGGACCCTCTTCGAAATTTCCGTTCTTTAACATGTTGCCTGCAGAATCATGTTTAATAAGCATTAGAGATGTGTGTTGAAAATTTTAATCTAAGGACACGATATATGGTCAAATATATTGCATGTTTCTCTTTCTCAATCATGTCTAGACTCTAGTCTAGCATAGAGGTAGAAAGCCAGGCAGGCCATGCCATGGGTTAGCCAGTTTGAACAAGTTAGGTTGTTCGGACCTAACTCTGCAGACCCGAGGCCTTTGCAGGCTGGCCCACGTGGGCCTTTTTCCAACTTTTATAATGAAAAATGACCAAAATCGAAAAATTATTGGGCCTTAAATCTGTGTACATATCTAGTCTAGCATGTCAAATATATTATTCGTATTCATGAAGGGGAGTTATTATTTACCTCTTGGTCTTTTAGGAGAATTCATAGCCTTGAGAGCAACTGAATCAATAAGTGGACCACAGGCCTTATCCTTCTCCATTCCAGGATTATGAATCACTATCTGAATTTCATCAGATTCTGCTAAAAACCCCCATGAATATGAATCCCAACCATCACTACTATACATTGTTTGCATAGGTAACATTCCCCAATCCTTAGGCTCAGAGTTTGGTGACACAGAAACATTCAATCTCTCTTCTTGTGCACAAGTTCTTGAAGCACTAAATGAGAGTGAGTAAAACATTCCATTTTTAACCTTAACCCGAGTCTTGATCGACGCCTCGTCCCCTAGACGAACGGCGTGAACGCCTTCTGGAACCACCAGCAACATATCTCCTTGTTTGTGACCTGATTTTATGTACTCCACAAAACCTGAAATTTCCCAGTTAGGTATAGCATGAGGATCTATCACTTTGGTGCCTTTCAGTTGTGAAGGTTTTGGGCCTTGCTCAAAATTTCCATTAGGGAGTAATCCTGAAATTTTTTCAAATGCATAAGGAATATGAAAGCAGTACTGTGTATATTAGTCTAGAACTCAAAAACTACTCAGCAACAGTCAAACTAGCAACGCTAGGACGAACTACAAAAATATAGGAAATCACTGTCCATAGTTGTGTAAAAAAATAGGAATAAGTCTTGGTGTACGTAAAATATGTACATAAGGGTGTCCACATTCCTTACTCGCATGAGTTCCACTCCATGTGAGAAGTGTTGGTATCCCTATGTACCCAAATTATGTACACCAAGCACTTGGTTTGTGTACTTGATAAAACTAATAATTAACCTGTCCAAGCTAACATGGGGTGCCGTGTCTTGATAGTTGAACGAATAGATTAGGAATTTGAAATTTTCCAGGCTGGATCATGCAAATGTACATGTGAAATATCAAATTTATTATTCAGTCAGGACAACACTTTTTTTAAGGTTATTAGAATAACTCATGCGGCTGTCTTACGTGTCTCACATGGTGAGGTTGAAAGGAAAATAATTTAAGAACGTTATCTACTATATTGTTTAATAGAGTTCAATACTATCGATTGAAAATATGGATATAGTTTGAAACACAGTTCCATGTGACATTGAAGCATTGAGACGACCTTCTGAAGTAAAATAACACATGGAATAGTCCTTAGATTCTAAGAAAAGAAGCAACCAACAAATAACTTTACTATTTCGAGCAAATTTAATTTTAAATATGCGAATTATCACTGGATGGATCAGTATCTATATTAACTGAATTATATCTTTGAACTAGCAATGAAGAATTTCATCGTATTTCATCCAATTAAGCCCTTGTCTAGGAGCGATTTTTATCACTTTATAGTGAATTTTATACCGTTTATACAGTGTATGATACTGATAGGACAGCTGCAATTCTTGACCGAATCAAGTATAATGACCGATGTGTCCCTTTAAAATTTAATTCTCGGATTTTGAGAAAAGGACATTTCTTGTAATTTATTTCATGTTGAGTCAATAATTATGGCACAAATGGGACCACCTACATTTTCTACGATACAAAATTAGATTAAAATTTTATAAATATCACTCTCAGATGGGGCCTAAAGTAGATTTATAAAGTAAGTGAGGATCACAAAGTTTCCATACCGGTGCGTCCCAACTCGAGCCGTGTACTTGCAACTATGGCTCACGTGGTATATTTTAAGCATTTATCATCCAACGTTTAATTCATAAAATTTGACAATGATTGTAGTGACTTGAAATTTCCTGTGACTTTCCTTTTTTTATTCGGGAATTATATCGACTATGAAAAAAGCATAGATGGAGTTGTAGTTCTATCCATACAAAGATTGAGAAGAAAACAATTTATGGGTATAAATTTAAACAAAGCATAGCATAGAATTGAATAGCTTACCATCAAATAATGAGAATGCAAGATGGAAGCTGCTGCAAAGCAGCACTAACAGTACTATGTTTACACTCTTCTTCATAGTACTGGTGTCTCTTTGTGTGTGTGTGTGTGTGTGAGAGAGAGAGAGAGAGAGAGAGAGAGAGAGAGAGAGAGAGAGATGTCTGGATCAAAATGAAGAGGGGCAGAGGGGTTTATATATGTTTGAGGAGATGACAGAGTCCCCAAGCACAGAGGAAATAACAATAATTGCCATCAAGACTCAAGACAGTTATTTTGGTCATTTCATGCAGTTGACAGGATTTAGGATCCTAAGAATTCGTTAAAGATTAAATATAAAAGTAATGTTAATTATCATCATGATGATAAAACATAAGTAATGCGATAATCTATCATTCCTCACATTTCTCACTCTTTTGAGACCACGTCTCGTATTCCTCCTCCTCTTAAAAATTGAACTACCCAATCTCATTATTTCATATAACAATCATATCACCGATATTCTATCATCATAATGATAAATATCATTATTTTAAATATAAATAAAATAAATATATTATTTTTTGATATTTTAATTATAGATGATACACTTCTACTCTATAAAATTATGTATGTATCAAATTTAAACTTAACAAAAAACGAGGCCAGTTTGTAGGTAAAGGCATTCTCAATTAACTAAACGATCCCTTTCTCTCCTAACTTATTTTACTAAATTCGCATCGGTGTTATAAATATTGGGCTCTCTTTAGTTTGACGAAACACGAGCCAACCACTTAAGTCTTTCTTTCCTTGGTCAATCACGAATTATTGGCACCTCCATTTATTATTATTTATTTTTATTTCTTATCTTATTCATCTTTGCATGATTATATGTTCATATTAATGAGGCATGTTAAGGATTAAAAATAAATAAATTTTAGGAATGATTCAACAATAAAGACACGTCCAATTCTAGCAGAAGACTAGGCAAAGAAAAATAATGCACAAGTGCATCATATTCAGGGCTGAATACTCACTGCTACGGTGAACAATTTTTAAAAAATAAAAAGTAAATTAACTATAAAATTTTATTATTAAATTCCGTCGAGTATTACAACGCTTGGAGTTTCTGATTAGGTTCCATGTGAGGTAGGTCGAAGACATATAATTGTAGGACACATGGCGAACCCATCAAACTGTTTAATGGTCGGGGTACTCATACACATTTCTTTAATATATTTGTGTACTAAAAAAAAAAATTGACTTTTTAGTATATGTTTTGATTTCTCTATATCGGAATACAAGATTTTATTAGTCCAATGGTATAAATGATAGAAGTGAGGTTATCTCATGTCTTGCTGGCAGCCGCAGTATAGAGATTCGATTTCTGAAATATGGAATTGAACTCTTTGTAGGTGCAGTGTACAGGCAGCTCTTGTTCCCTGATCTGTTGGGATACATTCTGCGATTTATCTCACTCACAAAACTCTAGGGACGGAGCGACGTGGGCCCTTAAGGTTGGGATTCAACCTTTATAAAAGTGAACTAGACTGCTTAGACCCTTTTGCCAAGGGACATATTCAAAGCTAAATTTCACTATCATACCATCTTCGTTCCTTAATCCCAACTCTCCTCAACCTGCACCAATCACTCTTAGCCCCTATTTGATTCTCATATTTTTAAAACTTTTTTTTTACATACTCATTTTTTCAATCACAAATTTATACAATAAAATATTTTACATGTAAATTCAAAAAAAAATTCTTACTTTTTAACGACACATTCCTCTAAAAAATACTATTGAAAACCCTTTTTCTTGTAAAGAATGGCCACCGAACGGGAGCTTAACCTCTCCTAGAGGCATAAAAATAAATTAGACCGCTGAGACCCTTTCGCGGGGGCACCTTTAGTCTCAACTTGCACGGGCCATCCTTAATCTCTGAGTTGTTCTTATCTCGAGTTTGTACAAAAATGATAATTAATGGATAAATTGTACGTGTCATTCATTACAAACAACACACAGCATTTTTATTGTTATTTTTGTTTAAATTAACTTATATGATCTCTTCTATTCTTTAGACGGAGGTGCCAATTTGGCTTCATTGAGTAAACTTTAGGACTTTACTAAGCCATGCTCACATGCCTTCTATTTAATAATGTTTGAATGGTGCTATACCCCAAGATTATCCATCACTACATATCACCTGAACCAAGTAACATGATACAAAATTATTATGTATTGTTTTTAATCGCATCTCATCAAGGCTTTCGGTTCAAGTTCTCGATAGCTAATCAATAATATCCTACTGTTGCACAAGAATATCAGCCAGTAAGTGTCGGATCGACCCCCTCAACCACACAGGAAGTTCTTCAAATTGTTGACGCGTCAAACCGACCTAATATAAGACTGTGTCACACACACAACAATGCTAATTCATATTAATTTTTCACATGAATATCTGGGATGGTGTCATCGAAGAATGTAAGAATGTGAAAAATTGAACATTCAAGATCCAATTCTGGGCAGCCCATGTGCATCTGAGGAGATCGATTGAGTATACAATAAATTTCTTTATTTAAATTAAAAAAGAAGTATTTCTTTTTTGAGGCTGTGATTTTGTTCCTTTTTGGTCGGCAATAATTCTACATAGCATTAATCCAATGCCATGTGCAATAAGTGAATTAGATTGCAGTTAAGCTGTTAAATTGCATGTGTCATGGGGACAACTTTGAGAATAGCCGGTAAATTCTTCCTTTTTTTTCACAATAGCCTTTACTATTAAAAGTACTATATTGCCCTTAATGAAATTATTTACAGGATTTATCTTATATTTTTAAGGATCTATCAATCAGGCCCTATGTCTATGTTTTTCAATCTTTTGAACACTTTTAAATATTCTTTATATTTTAATTGTTCTTCAAAAATTATAGCTTGTCCTTTCTTGGTTATATATCCTTGAAATAATCCTTCTGAGATTTCTTCTTGTATATTAGTATGTTTAGTTATAATATCTTCTACTTTTCTTATTTCTCTATAAGTTCTCACATAATCAAATCCTATATTATTCTTACAACTATAATCTATATCTCTATATATTTCTTCAATTTTTTCTTTACCAATAGAAAATATTACATCAGATTTTACATCTAATTTAAGCAGAAAAGAAACATCTTCTTCATCTAAAAATAAAATAAGATTATTACCATCATTAGTAGTGGAAGTGGATGCTTGTGAATTGTTCATGAAAATAATTAAAGCATAAGCATGTAAAGATAAGTAAATAACTTACAGTAATCAAGTGGAAATAAACAGGCTTTCCCTCCAGTATGCTCTTATAGATGCTTTACATGTACTTAATCAGTCTTCTGGATCAAGTAAAGATTTAAAATGTTTTTGAAATCATTTGGGTCCACAACTGCTTCCGCAAAAGGCTTTTCAATTAAGATTGCATTTCTCATTCTAGAGAACTAGCCGTGTTTCCATAGACGCTATCTCACAGTATCCAGAGTCTCTATTTTCACCTCTATCCAAACTCTTTTCAGAATCAAGTTCCTACTTGGAACGAGATTTTAAAAGATAACTCGCACACAAGGTGCTACAAATTTTTGTTAGAAAACTACCTTTTTCCCCTAAACCATTCATCAAATACGGGTACTTTGGCATGGTAACATCCATTCAAAATCAAAGTTTTGAAAATCTTTTAAAATCTCTATCTGTACTGTCGAGGAATCATGAGAAACTTAACGAAATCCTTTTATGTAAGCTTTGTTGAACATAACAAACTTTACTTTAATATTCATGAACTGAAATTGTACATGCTTACAAACTATATTTACATACCTTTGGTACTCGCCTTATGAAGTTTAGAACTCCATAAGTGATTACCTTATTACACGCTTTCCTATCTTCAAGCTATCTAATATTTTTCTGAATACAAGTAGTGTAATCAGATTACAAAAGATTTCTCTCTAATGTGTTTAAGAGAAGTTATTTCAAGGTATTTCGAGATGTCTTCCTCCTTCCTTCATGCCCCCTTTTATAGGAGATTTTGGAGTCTTATCTTGGACAGGTGTTTTCCTTTTTTCTTTGTTGGGTAGCTAGGTCATCTTATCTCCACCGAATTCTTGATTGTCTTCTTGTTGGGTGGACCACTTCTTTTGAAAGTAGATGCCTTATCTTTTAAATTTGTCTGCCACTTGTAACTATTGGTGTGGAGTAGTTACATTTATAGAGACTTTTCTTGTATTATCTTCTGTCTTCTAGTAGCCACAGTTTTTCTTTAATAAATTTCTTTATTAAAGTAGTGATAAAGGGATACTTTAGTCACCATCACTTCTCCATTTTCGAATCAAAGAATTCTGCAGGGAATTCTTCATCATTAAGGGATGCTTGACTCATATCTTCAACAACACAATATTCATAATGGTGATCACTGTAATTCCAAAGTAATTTGCATAATTCCTTAGCCATATCTTCTGATCCGTGCACTTGGTTGGATATAATTGCAGATAATAAATGATCAAGATAACAAATATCTTCTTCTTTGGTATCCATTCTTGCATTGAAGTAGATAATATGATTTTCAGATGGATAAACCCATATTTTTTCTTTCTCAGTAATTATCTGAGTTACATGTTCAAATATCTCTTTATACCCTTTTGCTCGCCTGTAGGGCATCATATTTAGAATATCTTGATATCCATTTTTAACAACCTTTTGATTGGCTGGTAAAAAATGCTGATTTGTTAGTCCCATTTTGATTACATGGAACGATGGATGCATATATTCAAGGGCAGGATCCTATTCCATTGTTGTTGAATGGAATCTGATATATATATTTGTTGTTTTAACAACTTCAGTATATCTTTTAACAGCTTTCCTAATGTTGGCTGGAAGCTGAGCTATCTTCTTGAGGTCTTTACTAGGATATATACAAAGTATATTTCCTATTTCAAAGCAATTTCGAACCCAGTTGGCTGGTGCTCCTGGATAAAAGTTTATCTTGTTATATTTCGAATAGTGGAGAGTCTTCATCCACTTTCCAATCTCCAGATACCAATCTGATAGAATATTAAAAATAACAATAAAGAGTGTTACTTCTTCATGGTTATCTTTTTTGGGCATTTTTGCTTCATGTCATATCTTGACAATATCTTTGGGATCTATCCTTTCAATAGAAAGTTTAGATTGAGTTTGGCTCTGTGAAGAGCTACCTTCTCTTTTGATATCTTGAATATCTCTATTACCAGTAATAGATTTAAGTGTTCCCTGTGAAGGGGTTCCTATTACCTTCTTTTCTTTCCCTTTATCCTCGGGGAGAGTACTAGTATTCACAAGTCCCTGTGAAGGGATACTAGTTTTGGTACAAGTAACTTCTGCCTCATGGGCTAAATTCTTGCCTCGAAGGCTATCTTGGATATTTTGAATTTGGGTTTCCAAATAGGAAACTTTTATCTCAAGTATCTGGACTTTCGTCCTTAATTGTTCTAACTCCATCCGTGCTAAGATAATCAGGAAGAAAGTTAGCTTTTCTTTTAATATATTCAATATCAAATTTGAAATATGAAAACCAAATCTGTATCCTAATTATATATCTATTAGTCGTAGATGGATCAACATTATTTTTCAAAAATGCTTTAACTTGAGTATTATCAGTTCTAATCAAGAACTTCTTTGGTAATAAATAATCTTCATATTTTTGAACTCCTCTTTTTACAGCAACAAGTTCTTTTCTATTCGTCTCATATCTTGTTTCAACTTCTTTAAATGTTTCTGATGTATATCCTGCAAGTATTTCAGGACAAGAACAATCTTTTTCACATTTATATTCTTTATGATTCTTTTTAATCTTTAACACTGCTCCCCAGTAATAATCTGAAGCATCAGTTTCCAGGATAAAGAAATCTTCTTCTTGGGGTATTACAAGTTTAGGCAATACCTTCAATTCTTCTTTTACCTTTCTTATATTTTCACAATCTTGTTCTTCCCAAGACCACATTATATTTTTTCTTAATTTTGGAAGAAAATAATTTTTCAATTTGGCACAATTTTCAATGAATCCTTCAGCATAATTTAATATACCAAGGAAGCTTTGTAATTGTTTTTTATCTTTGATTTCTTCAGGAAATTCTTGAAACTTTTCTCTAATATGGGATTGCAATTGCAATTCTCCTTCTTTTATAAATAATCCTAAGAATTCTATATCTGTTTTAGCTATCTCAGCTTTCTTTTGAGAAAGTGTAATACCATGTTTTTTCATAATATAACAGAATTTCCCAAGATGCTCAATATGTTCATCAATATTATTTGAATGAATAAGTAAATCATCTACGTATGCAATACAAAAATGAGTAATTGGTTTGATTACCTCATCCATTCTTCTTTGAAATATCTGTGGTACATTTTTCAACCCAAATGGCATTACATTCCATTCGTATTGTCCTAAAGGATTGGGGGTACTAAATGCAGTTAGTGGTTTACTTTCTTGTGTAAGCATGATTTGCCAAAACCCTGACTTACAATCAAATTTTGAAAATATCTTTTTGTTCTGTACTTGTTTAATAAGGGTATCCTTATTTGGCAAGTAATATCCATCAAACTTGGTAACTTCATTTAATTTTTTGTAGTTTATTACCATTCTGGCTTTTCCTCTTTTTATCTCACTGTGTTTTCTAACCATAAAAGCTAGGCTGTTATGTGGGCTTTTACTTGGCCTAATCAATCTGGCTTCTAGCAATTCTTTTATCTGGTTTTTAAATTCTTTTTGATCATCAACACTATATTTCATAGGTTTGACCCTTACTATAGTATCTGGATTAGTTAATTCTATCTTTACCTTTACTTTATCTGTATTTCATTTTTCTAATGGATTTTCAGAATATGTTTCAGAGATTTCTCTTTTCAATTTTTCTAACCTATTTTCTGTTGTCATTTTTAATACTATAACTGGTTTAAATTTTTCTGTACTCCAACATCCACCACGCTGGGTTGAAGAACTCTGATGTTTTATATCTCTATATGTAATTGTAACAGCTTTATTTATTTTTGGTGTAAATATTTTATGTGCACAAGGTGTTGTGAATATATATTTATCAATATATTGTGTAAATGGCGCATATTTTAGTAGGAAATTTTGTCCTAATAAAATATCACATCCAGTTGTGGTTGACATATATATTGTATCAACAAATACTTCTCTAAAAGAGATTAGAAAAGGTACTTGAGTAACATACTTATTGTATATTACCTTATTTCCTCCTGCTGTTGTAGCAGTTATTACCTTCTTTGGATTATATTTCCAATATTCAGATGGCAATACATTTGGTAAGCATAAACTTATTGTACTTCCTGTATCTAAGTAAGCGTGAAATTTAATTCTACAATAATTTTTTATATTGAGTGTAATTTCAATATATGGGCTCATGGGATTAGTACTTATTATTCTTTCCATGATAACAATGATTTCATATTTTCATCTATTCTTGGAGTGATAATTGGATTATCATCAACTGTTATTTTCAAATATCCTTGGCAGATTTTATAAGGACTATATTTCTCAAGAAAGTCCATTCCTAATAGGATAGGTGAACGATCCACTCCATATAATTCATCTTTATATAGAATTATTTCTTTAGTATATTCTTTCTGATCCTCTCCTACAAGTATAAGAGGAAATCTAACATATTTTCTTATTTCAAGATTATTTCCTAAATAATCCTTAAATATATATGGTTCTGGTATTTCAAAGTCTATTAGATGATTAACAAATTTGGCATTTACATGACTTTTATCTGCTCTAGTATCTATAAGGACAAGAAGATTTTTCTTAAATCCTTCTTGGTTTACATATCTTGTCTTAATGTAATATTGTGAACTTGATGGTTCAACAATACTTAAATTTTTAAGTCTGCTTATCCTAGAGTCATGTCTAGAGGGAAATCTTGCAATAAGATTGTCTCCTTTTAAGCTGACACTATTTCTTCTTATTAATTTTCCTTCAGAATTAATTTCTTTTGCTTGTTTATGGAAATCAAGCATTATTTGTTCTGGTATCGTTACTTCGTGTTCTTGATATTTCCTAGGAGGTATGTATTGTGCTAATTCCTCAAAATCTTTATGTATTATTATGTTATCAGTTATTTTTCTTAAATTGTGATGATGGCTAGTACTAAAAGCAAAAATTGATTTTATGCTTATGCTAATAGCCTTACTTCTTCGTAACATTTTTAAATTTCCAATTCTATAATATAGATTGAAACTTTGATCAATATTTTCATCACTTAATGATATGGCATAATTTGGTTTTACTGTAAATATTATCTTTTGATAAACTAAATTTCCTACAACTGTTCCTAATAGAGCATCAATAGGATCTTGTAAAATTCTGTTGTCCATACAGTATATTTCTATTGGTATATTCATACCTTCTCTAAAAAATCCTTTTACCATTATCTGGACTCCTCCTAATTCAATACATTTTAATTTATTTCTTACATTTTTCGGGATTTTAGATAGTTTTTGTTTTACCCATTCTTTTGTGATTATAGGAATTCTTGCTTTTCCTATAGTATCTTCTATGTTGATAGACATTTCTTTATAATTCATACTTACTATTGTTTTATTTACCCTTGGTTAAATTCCTAAGAATCCTTGATGAAATACATCTTTTTCTTGTAGATCTAATATCATTTTAGTGATTCCTGCATATTTTTTAATATCAAAAGTTATATCTTGATTAATACCTTCTATAGAATCTTCAACTTTTTCAGTTGTTTTTATTTCTATTTCTGATTGTTGTATTTCTTGATTCATATATACTATTTCCTCATAGTCTTCTTCTGATGAAGATGTATCTAATTCATAAATACTACTACATTCACTGCTTAAATCTCCAAAATATTCAATTGGTTCAATATCACTATCTTCTTGAAATTTTTCATAGATTCTAAGAGTTTTTATATTTTGTCTATCTTTCTTTTTAGGACATTGAGGGGCAATGTGTCCTTCTTCATTACATATAAAACATCTGCATTTTTTAATGTTTCTTGGTTTAAATTTCTTATTCCAATTTCTTTTCTTGAAATATTTTTTATGTGGTTTAAAATTCCTTTTATTGAATTTTTTATAGTTTTTGAATTTTCTTTTATATTTTTTATATGGTTTATATTTCTTCTTATGGCATCCAAATTGTTCAACTTGGCCATTATCTTTATAGCAACATAATGAATTTTTTCTTATTTTATAAGCTTTCTTATTTTATAGTGCTTCTCTGCACCATATTCCTATCATTCTTCTTGTAAATTCAATTCTACTTCCAAGACTATCTATTTCAACTCCTTCCTCTTTTCCTAGAGGTAGTAATTTTTCATATTCTTTTAGTAACTTGATTCCCCATGGGAATGGTAACTTGGTAAAATAAGACCTTAAAATAAGTTTATTTTCCTGATAGTCTCCTTGATTAAGTATATAGTATAATTCTTCAAATTTACATGTATATCTTTCTAACTCACACATACCACATATCTTTAAATTTTCCATTAAAATTATTCCTTGGTTATATTCATCTTGTTTTCTTTCTTCTTCATTAGAAGCATACCTATCTCCTAAGAATTCTGTTCTTAAGATTTTTTCAAATCTTTTTAATATTTCCTGTATATTTTGTTCATTTAGAGTATTCCTATTATCTAATACCTCAGTTCTATTTGTTCCATATTTTATCCTTCCTTTAATAATTTCTGGTAACTTTCTCCACCATTCAGACACAATTCCTCTGAATGTATGTTCTATAAATCCAAAAGCTGTATATATTTTCCATTTGTTAAATTGTATAGCTAAATCTGTACTTTTTTTCCATGTTTCAATAGCTTTATCTTTATCTACACAGTCTAAATCTAACCATACTCCTGTTGTGTGGATTGGTTCATTGTAAGATTTCCTTGGATTTATTTCTTTTATGGATTGTTTTCTTACATTTTCAGTGTATCTTTTCTGTGTTTTTCTATATTGGTTAATATCAGCCTTATCAGGTATTGGAGTACCATAAGGATAATCTTGTTCTTCATCACTACTAAATTCTACTTTTATATCATGACTTGAAGATGGATTAGTATTCATTTTTATATTTTCCATTTTTTCAGTTAATTCTTCTAACTGTTTTTTATATTTTTCATACTCTTCACCTGTTGATTCTAAGAATTTTTGTTCTATTTCTTCTACATTTGTAATCATATATTGTTTTTCTTCATGCTTTTTTCCTTTATCATTTTCTTTTTGTGTTATCCTAAAATCTTGGGGTGGATTAATTATAATCCTATCTTTTCCTTTAAGATTTTTATCTAATAGGGCATTTCCTATTTGTAGATTATGTTCTAGATTCTCTAATCTTTTATGTATATCACCAAAATTTTCATTTGTGGTATTTTTAGGTAAATAAGGATAACTAGGTTTTTTATGTTTTTCGACTTTTTTCAAAATTTCTTCTATTATATTTTCTTCGTCTACTATATTCATCATAATTTTTGGTTCGTAACATGGCTCTGATACCATCTCGTCGGAGTGTGCAGCGGAGGGGTTAATATTTTTAAGCCAATTAAATTCTTCATAAGTATTTAAAATATCATAATAGAATTTATAAAATTCACTATTTTTTTTCAATATTTTTTCTTGAATAATTATGTTTAATTTTTCAATTCTCCTTCTTAAATTAAGAATTAATTTATATATGTCTTTTTCCATTTTGATTGCTTCATTATCTATAGAATCATTTTTATTTTTTAATTTTGGGTCTAAATATTTTATAAAGAAGTCTTTCAGATCTTCTTCCAGATAGATTAATTCGTTTTCTGTAGCGGTTTTTAGGTCAATAAAATTTTGTATAATATTTGGATCTAAATTTATTAAAGAATTTTGGTCTATATTTCTTTGAGGACTTATTTTAAGGTTTTTAGACATTGTAATGGCTTTGGTTGCAATTTCTCTGTTAAGGGTATTTTTGAAAAATTGATTGTTTGGAGACTAGTTTTCAAATGTTTTTATTTCTTAGACTAATTTGGAAAATCTTCATATTATTTAGGCTTTTTAGTTGAATTTCCTTGTGTCAAGTATACAGGAATTTAATTTTTTATGAATATTCTGCAATTAAATTTATCTTTTATCGCGCTTTCCCATTTATTTTTTTATATTATGATAAAAAAATAAGTCCTTTCGCGTCTTCCGACTGGCTTTTTTGTCAAAGACCATTAGCAGAAACAAGATGTACTAGCTGAAGGTAAAAATTCAAAAAGTTAACGACATAAATGCCACAATAAGCAAACCTGAGGACCTTAAGTACAAATAAATTGTGGTGCAAGAAGTAAAAATCGCAGCGCGAGTAGGAAAAAGCATTAAAATCAATTTTTACTTTCAACACCTCTTAGCAATAATATCAGAAATCAGTACCAGGGAACTGATATTGAAAACATAAATATCCCCTAAATAATAAGGGACAACATGGTCACAACAATCTAATAATAGTAATACCACCAATTCGAAGTACCAAAATGGGACTCACGAGGTCCAGCACAAATATTCCGGTATGTTTTATCGTGCAATTCCAGTCTCTTCAAGACCCAAATCAGTGGCCGATAGGAATAAGTAAACTACTTCCAAAGCTTCCTCAACGACATATTTTTATCTGTTTCCTTCTTCATCACCTTTGCGACAGCCATCTCAAAGTCCTCCTGAGTGACATGAACCCTTCTCTCTCTCAAAGCAAACATCCCTGCTTCAGTGCAAACAGCCTACAATGACCCATAATTTCAGAAATTCTTCAAAGCAAACAGCACTTAAAATATGAGAAAAATGAAAAACTCAAGACTTCTAATGGAAAGTGCTACTCTCAATTAAAATACATATGGGATTTCTTAAAAATTCTGCCACCATATGAAATGATCTAGTTGTCACTTTCTGAGTAGAGAAAAAATCAAGTGATATAGAAGGGATGCAGAAGGCAGATTATCATAATAAAAGGCAATGCTACAGTAAATATCAGCACTCGCGAGCAAACATTTGCTCGAAAAGTAGACTCTTCACCTTTTCCCCGTTCCAACATCTAAAACAACGTTCCAACTCTTGCTCAAAAGCATACCCATTTTTGCCACTGCATTAGTAAAATTTCTGGTGCCAATGGCATATTAGGGAAAGCAAAATTGTCCATCACCCAGACAAATAGAAATTTTGCTCTGGTTACGTCTCATTTAACCAAAAATAATGAACATTCCACATTTTTATCTCAAAGTATAGCTGGATATTGAAGTGTAAAAAATTCATTTGAAACTATAGACACATGAAAAACAGGGCAGGGAAAATGATTTTAGAAAATTACTAGATTGTGATACCACTCGCAGTGAAATACAAAATTGTTGGGATAATATGGAGTAGAAAAGTTTTTTTATTTTTGTTATCTTGGATTTACTAAATAAATTACTTCTTGCAAACAATGCGGCTATTCAAATTCTTACTTCTCCCATCAACATACATGAAATATATTCTAGAATAGCTTGTGTTCAACAGAAAATCATGAGGAATTGCAACCGCATGACGTTTCCACATGGAAGGGAACAAACTTTTACATCACGCAGAAGCACGAGGAAATCAAGGACTTTTTATGTGAAAAGTGACTGATATAATATGTGTGTGTAAGAATCATTTATGCCTTCAGCAGAAAGGAATGTTTTATTACCTTAAATTAACAGTAAACAAAAATTCATGCATACCTTAAGTTCTGCTCCAGATGCACCATTCATTTTCTCAGCAATTTTCTTCAGATCAATCCCTCGCATCAAATTCATTTTCCTAGAGTGTATCTTTAAGATGTCTTGGCGAGACTGCACAAGTTTTACCCAATTAGCCATAGTAATAAACATTTTTGAAGTGGTTTAAGGCATGTGGGGGGCATGAAATGTAACAAAATTTGATCAACAGTGTTAGTAAGCCAGCCCCCCATACCTCTTCATTAGGATTTGGAAATTCAATCTTCCTGTCGATCCTTCCAGGCCTAAGAAGAGCATGGTCCAGAATGTCAATTCTATTTGTTGCCATCAATACCTGTACGACCAAACATATTATAGGCAAAAAATTATCTGTTGTTTCATTTCTGAACTTTGACAATTCCAAAACAGGATAATTTATATCTAAATACAAAAAAAAATGCTGAATACCTATGACTCACATAATTCATAATTATACTAGACACCAACACATGAACAAATAATTCTTTAAAAGAGTACGGCATTTCGATTAAAACAATAACACACTAAGCTTATTCTCTATAAATTTGGGGCAGCTACATGAATCATTTTTCGTACTATGTTGCCCATCGATGCATCTACTAGAAGACCTAATACAAGAAGATCCTCTACAATCCAATGTTAATTGAGGATGCATAAAAGAACTTTTTCAAGTACGCAACACATATTCCAACCAATTATATTGTCTTGTCCTTAATTTATGTTCCATTGGTGCCACCTCCGATTATTGGCATATATTCTAAACTCATATCTTATAGTATGACCACACTGCCATCTTAACATCCTAATAACTGAACGCTTCTATCTTGTCGAAGTTCTATAGATGGCACAAACAAATTGTTCACCAGTAAACAAAATGGTATTCGCTTTAGCTAAAACAGTGGGTCCATGGTAGAATTATGATTTAGCTAGAAATGACTAGACAAGGCATTGCAATGATGAGAATAGCTCATAAAGCATCTCTCCCTAGTCATAAACCCCATCAGCCAACACTTCTTTGTCTTCAATCTTTCTCCAGATTCTACTTCTCCATCTTCCTTCAATCATTTTTCATTTTCCTAAGTTCCCTAATTTTTCTATCTTATCCTCTCTCAGCACTCAGATCTCCTTGCTATAGCCAAGTGTCAAATTTTCTAGAGCCTACATTGAATTAAGTAGGCCATAGGATGTTATGGAGTTTATGGAGTTTGTAACAGCCATGTCTAGGTCACCAGGTCACTGAGTAAGGTCAAGAGGTTAATGTAATAGCTTTAATTTATTACCCAAATGCTGCACCAACTTGAATTGCAGGAATTTTTAGTTACTGTACTTTTCTAATGGCTATTGAGTTCTTTTATCCTTTTGGTATAATCCATTTTTTACATAATTTCTTAACCAAATGTTGCAACTTGTTCCATTTTTATAATGTTCTTATTTTGAACTTTGTTTTACTCAAATAATTTTGGAATTAATATTTTTCCATAATCTTATCTTATATTTTAATTTAAAATTAATTTAAATTTTACAAAAGGACCTTGTCAGGTCTCTACAAGTATCACGAAAATGTCCACCAATTGTCAAAATTTGAAAAAAGAGAAAAAAATAATAATAATAATAAATAGACACCAAAGACACAAGTCCAAGGCAAGTTAGTGTCTTAGGAATTAGTACTACATAGTAGAGTGACTGTGTAGCAGAAGACCATAAATAAATTCCAAAAGAAACACAACATACCTTGATCTTATTGGATGCCTCAAATCCATCAAGCTGATTGAGAAGCTCCAGCATAGTTCTCTGAACCTCACTATCACCATTGCCACTTCCGGACTCCATGCGAGTAGATCCTATGCTATCAATTTCATCCATGAAAATGATTGATGGAGCATGCTCCCTGCATAATGGAAGAATATCGTTTGAGAGTATACAACCGACAAGAACAAAAAGTTCTCTAACATTATAAAGAAGTGAAGGAATTTACCTGGCCATCACAAAGAGTTCTCTAACCATCCTAGAGCCTTCTCCAATGTACTTCTGAACTAGTTCAGAACCCGAAACCCGGATAAATGTACAGTCAGTATGATGAGCCACTGCTCTCGCAAGCAGTGTTTTACCAGTACCAGGAGGACCATACAGCAAGACTCCCTTTCACAATAAAAAGCAAAAATACTATTAAAAGCCCTTCAACAGTTGTAGGAATTACTATTACCAAATCCTAGCAGGCATTACCTTTGGTTGAGCTATTCCAAGACTCTCAAACAGCTCAGGATGTTTAATTGGAAGTTCAATGACCTATAAACACAAGACACCAGGAAAAGAAATCAAAATGACAGCTGCTTCCTAGTCATATCTGCAAGTGAAACCTCTAGAAAATGCTTCAATTTTGAGTATAAGGAAAAAGGGAAGGAAATAATGGATGATCAAGAATGATATTATGTAAGGCATATAATTTATATGATCCTTCCAATGTAAAACACTCCTCTCCAACTTTTAAGCTAATCTAAACAGGTTATAAGTACTTAATATTGAAACTACAGAAAAATTCTCGCAAGTCAAATAAAGAATTCCTCATGCGTACCTCCTTTATCTCTTTAATTTGCTGATCCAGACCACCAATCATATCATAAGTAGAGTCTGGAACTTTTTCAACTTTCATAAGGTTCACTAAGGGATCAACTTTACTAGGCAACATCAAGTGCAAAACATAGCTATCATTACGTAACGCAACCCTAGTTGAGGGTGTAATCTTAGTTATATCAATATTTTTGTCAACATCAACCACGTACTTCCCTTCAGGATGGACCTAGAAGCAGAATAGAGTACATGAATATCAGCAACAATTGTACAGCTTGCCTGTAAAACTAAGATTCTCTATCATTCATTTTCACCAAATTTCTAGCATTGTCAGGCATCAGAAAAGGAATTGCCATATTAGATAACAGGGAAAGATTGAAAGCTATCACAAAGTAACAAAAGGAGAATTCAAGGACTTGTGTAGCTAGTCCTCCATGCACAGTTAAGATTGAGTCACAAGATACCATCGTCCCCCAAAAAATAAATTAATTAACACCATGTAAATGTGTGAGTATCTAGGATATTTTTTCCACTTGTAAGTCACTCTCTCCTCCAAAAGAAAGAAAAAAAGAAAGAAAAGGAGAATGCAGAATTATTTGTCATACTTGCATTTGTTTCACTCTCCTTTTTCATTTTCCTTGACAGATATTCTTTTTACTGGTTCTTTTAAACAGCTTAGGCTAATAAGCAGATCTAAGAAGACAATTTTATTAATTTGTTCAACATTTTGGAATAACTTGTTTCAACTTTCAGTCATATAGTTCAGCAATACTTTCTTGTGATTAATAAAAAAACCAAAAAGCAAGTCAGAGTAATCAACTGATTCATGAGGTGGAAATGATCTTTTCTCCCTATTCTGTTCAATTTTGTCTCTTGAGTGCAAAAATCATTTAATATAGAGGACGTAGCACATACGCAAATACCAATACATGTTTAGTATAATAGGTTACACGAATGCTTGCTGACAGCAGAAACAGCTACTAACCTTGACAAGGACTTTCGATTTCCCCATAACTTTAACAACTTCACCAACATATGATCCAGGCTCCTGAAGGAGCTGAAGCTCTTCCTTCAACGACCTCACTGTCCATGAGGTAATGTCACAAAGTACATCAGAGTCAGGTGCATATATTTGATTAAGATCAAACAACATGTAGTTCTATTGTGCATTAAAAATATTTTCTTTCCATCTTCTGTGGGGTGGGTTGGATTATCTAAAGCTTAACCCGTTTTACCATTATAAAGAGAACTATAGGGCGGAGGATAAACTTATTTTCAAAATTCCAGACTATCGTGTATTTGGAATACAAAATTGGGTTTACAAAATTCCAGCATGAGATGGCTTGCAATTTCCTCAAAATTCAATCTTCATTAGTTTCGAACTGAAATGATTGCAGCAACATCGAGTGCATCCATAAAAAACCCTACTAGTCTACTTCGTGAATCAACTGTCTTCCAGAAAAAGAAAAAAATCATATTAATCTCTCCATTAATGCTAATTAAACAAAAAGCCCTGTAATTTCATCAATGAATTATTCTTTTACAAAATATTCATTGCAGCTAAAATAAATGCATGTTTCGATTTTAAGGGTTTTAAGAAAAGGGTATAATTAACATTACGTGTTCAATTACAACCGTATACGCGATGAATATACCCTCATATTACGAAAATTGGAAAATTCTTGGAGAGGGAGGGAGATAGAGGAGAGACCTCGGCCATTGAGGTCATTGCGCTGGGCTTCGAGGCGCTGTAGATCGTGAGTTTTCTGGCGCACATGGAGCTGAAGATCCTGTATCCGTTGCTGATAGTACTGCCGAAGACCTTCCCCGCCAACGCCGGCACAGCCTTGTTGGCGGTTCTTCGAGTCCTCCGCCTGCAGATTCTCTATCGCCATTCAATCGGAGAGTCAGTGAGTTTCTTGCTGATCAAATTATGGGTTTATGGTCTCTAATTAGTAATTAATCTTTTGTAAAGAATCTGCGGTGCTGTATATCAATATCTTGACCCGAACCTGCCTGCCGTAGTTAAAGTGAAAGAAACGAGTTGATGGTTCTGGTCACTGAACTGAGCTTCACGTGTTTGATTGGTCACTTAATTTTAAAATATCGAGATTTGATCACTGAATTTAGATTAATATTTTCAATTGCTCACTGAATTTAGATTCATATCTTAGATTGCTTACTAAAGTTTAAAACGTTGAGTTTCAGCCACTAAATTTTGAAATATGCCGTACGTTACTCACTAGCATAACTGTTGAATTTTAAAAAATATCGAATTTATAGTGAGTAATGTACAATATTTTTCAAAATTTAGTAGCTAAAACTCGACATTTTAAATTTCAGTGAACAATAAAAAACATAGACCTAAGTTCAGTAACCAAATTTTGATATTTTAAACTTTAGTGACCAATTAAAGATATTGACCTAAGTTCAATGATCATTGGAACAATTAACTCGAAATAAAAATTGAAAGAAAGATTATCTAATAATTGCAAACCCGCCCCAAGTTAGAAATAATGTCGATAATAACCCCTCACTTATATATTATTGTGCATATCTCCATTTATAAAAGCAGATCATGGGCAAGATTGTCTTTTTATCGGCATTGATGGTCTCCTTGAGGAATTTAGGGCCTGTTTGACAGAGGTGGGAATTCCACGGAAATTAGAATTTAAATTTCATTTCTCACTCTTGTCATGTTTGATGCCAATTTTTTCTCTATAGAATTGATTTTCCACCCATCCTTATTACATCAGCATTTTCTTTGTTTTCCTTGAATTTCAACTCCTACCAAAGTAGTGGGAATTGATTTTTCAGGCTATTTTTTTTTTTTTTTTTTTTACAATTGAAACAAATTCTAGGAGTAATTGCAAAAGAATATATCTTTTAAATTAACAATTTCCATGTAAAACAAAATCAAACGATATATATTTTTGGTTTTTTTTTTGGCTTTTTTTTTACGATGGAATGAAACTCTATTCCTAATACCAGTAAATTGTATCCCTTTAATTAACAAATTTCATATAAAACAAAGTCAAACGAAACACCAATAAACACATTTATTTCAACATTTTTCACGTGAATTATACCAATTAAACACAATAATTGACAATTCTCAATAGAACAATTTTTAGGCAATTCAATTCCCTGAACTTCGTTTTCTTTCGACCCAAATTTCATCTTTGCAACCAAATGAACCCTAATTATTTGTATAAAGTCTTCAAAATATTGGTTTTCTTTTCTGGGCCAGTATTACTATTTACTTCAATTTTGTGAGATCGCATTCTTATCTAAAAAATAATAATAATTTGTCTAATCAACCTTAGGATTTACCGAGGATAAAATTTGATAAAGTTTGTCATGCAATATATGACAAAAAAATTACATCGTTCATCAATCAATCTACACAATCATCCTTTTTCTAACACGTTATGTCCACTAGAGCCTAGAGGGGGCAAAAATAATTCGAAATAGGCAATGAAAACTTAATTGAGAGATGAAATGAAGACTCTTCCTCAAATAAACTAAAGAAGAAAAAGAAAGAATATGAATTCGAGTAAGGCGCCTAGTGATTTTGAATTTCTGGTTTCGAAAAAAGCTTGCTAATGAAAGGAGATATTGCTGCAAGCAGTGCCTTGGGACATTCCTCGTGTGGAAGATGGCCACAACCAGTTATTGCGACCAGTCTCTGCATGACAGTTTATCTTTCAATACTTTTACAAGATAAATCAGAAAATTCAAATTACATATAGAAATAAACCAGCTACTACTTGAAATAAATGAGAGCGAAAGCATGGGACTTACTGAATTTACTAGTTTGGAAGCCATAGATTGAACAGATTTTAGAGGGACAATGACATCGTCAGCCCCTGCAATAACCAAAACTGGCAACTTTTCAACTGCTTTCAGCAACAATTCTTCGTTTTTCGGTGTGAGGACGGTCTCGTATGATAGTTTACCTATTTCATGAAGGGCTTCCTCCCAACCTTCTACATTTAATGGGGCCTGATGTAGATCAGAGAAGCCGAACGTAAGAATTATAGTCAAATACCTGGCAAACAAACATGAGACGGCAGAAATGAACTACGAAAATGCACATGTTTTGATAAAAGAATTATTTGGAAGGAAAATATTGCTAATAAATATTAATCCAGCTGTAGTTGTGCTTCACTGTTGTGTACGATATGAAGATTTCCAAGTTAGCATGTTTGCATGAGCTTAAAAATGAGTAAAAGATACTTTTAAGTTAATTTTATTCTTAGTTTTAAGTCAAAAAGTTAACTGAACTATCAAAATAAGTAACATAATTTTATTAATTAAATCTTACTTATTTTACTTATATGTAACTTCTAAAGCTTTGCCAAACACGCTTTAAGAGAATATACATGGGTGTATATGGAATGCTGCAAGAGATATTATTTATAAAGGCTATACACATGCTGCTCAGAAGGATATATTTCCACAGACACATACTGCCCAAAGAAAAAGGGATACATTTTCTCAAAAAGTTCATATACATGAAATACATGAAAAGATTCCACATCAAAACTGCAAGAGGTGTCACAAAATAGTGATTGTACAGAGAAAAGTATTGGAAAAAAATACCTTGTAGAGGTTTAAGATTTCAGTTGTTAGCTTAGTAGGATCAAACCATGCACGTCGATTAACCATTTGAGTA
>NC_036248.1:2581343-2584786 GCF_002742605.1 Olea europaea var. sylvestris
AAAAAATATGAATGCTACTGAATCATTATTTAGGAGTCAAAATTACAAGCGATATTGACTCACATTCTTGGGATTTGCTGATGACTGGATTTCGTGTGCAGCCTTCAGTGCAAGCAATCCTCCATCATCATGACCAACAAGTACAACTGAGGAAAACCCCATTGATGAGCAAAAAGAAAGAAGCAGGTCAACCTGAAATGACCAAAATAAAATGTTTAACTTGAGACTCAAGTTGAAAAATCGAAAAAGAAAACAAAACAAGTTCGACAGAGCTATATTCAAAAGCATAACAGATGGATTAGTTGACTTAAAGGCAAATACAACATAATCTCATTTGCTTTAGAAGAAGGACATTTTAAAATAGAAATATTGCAGTTTGGGCCATAGGTGTTTGAAAATGCACTAGCAAATGCGTACATGTGCATATGGGCGTGAATAAGAAGACTTATCAAAAAAGGGATCGAAATGCAAATCAGTCTAGTTTATTTAGATTCTTAAAATATTGAAATAGGCATTCAATGCAAGGAAAAATAAGATGTTGTATTAACAGTGCGGAAATGAACTAAGATGATTTCTGTTTTAAGACCTGATTTGCGAAATAAGTCAAAACCAGTGATCCTGGAAAAGAAAACAATGGTAATTCATTCGGAATACTTTTCTTCCCATTGGCATGTTCCCACTTTTGTTTATTAATTACGAGCATCCACTTTACATAGAAAAGGGAAAGGCATAGTTAAAATTTGCATACAACTCCCTGTGTGAGTGAATGTGTGTGTTGTGAAAGAGAGAACATAAGAAAGATGTGCGAGATTTGCAAAAGTTCTACCCATCTTGGATCCAAAATAACGACAACCTTCATAACCATGAATTTTTTCTAACTGTTCCAGATTTTATAATCTGTTCTAGTGAATTACTAATGCACCATATTAGATATATGCTCTGGAATTGGGTAGAAAAGTTGCTGACTATTACAACTTGCATTTTCTAAATTCGTAAATTTCTACCAATGCTCCTGGTGTACCTGCCAATGATACCACAACATACATATAAGAAAAAGAAATCACCTGATTATTAATTTTGTAAGGATTAGGTAATTGATTTTCCTCCCAATCCTTCCTGCATGGCCTTGATGTCAAACCCCAACCAGGCCTGTCAAAAGCAGCAACCACACAGCCAACCTGCTGAGCCAAAGTACCCATCACATTTCTCCACGAGAAAACTCCCCCTCCAAACCCATGCACTAACACTATTCCAAACTGTTCATTGGCTTCCAGATCTGCTTCTAAAGTCAAAGGCTCCAACTTTCTGAGTTCATCTTTGCCACTTTCATCAAGTCTCATCATAGGCACATCTTCAGAAAGCGGAGACACTGGAGAACCATCTAGTAGAGGAGTATAGAGAGAGAAGTTCCGAAGGAATTCATCACTGTTGCTCCTGTAAAGATGATATTGTGTTTTTGATGGAACACTTATCAATGGGCTGTTAGGAAAGGTAATGGATGAGAGGGAACGGCAAGACGGGCCAGGCATGCTTAACTTGTAGTGGATAGTTAGTCCGTGGCAAGTGATGAATAAGCTATCTCTATCAGCAAGTAATATAACTGGAAGTTCGCCTTCATAATGTGACAATCCTGGTGCTTCTCTCCTCATTTCAGAGTAGTTTCTGGAAGTCTTTCCAGCAGAAGGAGTGGGTGATCGTGGAACCTTCTGATAACCAGAGAAAGCAATTTTGCAAGAATGGACCTATTCAAGTAAATTGATTAGTCAAAGCTAACAATTTAGAAGAAATTTATAGTATAATGAACTCTAACTATAAACCACCCAATGCAACTAAAACTTTGAAGCAAGCTCATTCTCCAACTTAAAAGCTGACAAATTGAGCTAACATGACTATACAGCCAGTGCCAGTAAAAAAAATTTTGAAAACTACAATATACATAACTCATATGAACAGTATTTAGTTTAAAAATATTAAGCTGACTTCTACTAGAAAATCAAATTAACTTCATATACTCTACCATTTAGAAGACAGAACCAAATTTTGCTGAAATTATTGTCGTGTCCTCATCCACATGGCCTATGTAGAACCCTTCCAAGAGAGGGTCAATATAACCGATTGCCATGTCAAACAGATGAATTATGCCTTGCAATGACTCCTTGCCTTCGTGTAGCAACGTCATGTGGCTACCAAAGGCTAGGCCGAGGAAGAGTACATGATGACACAAAAACCATCAAAAATCTTCTCGACCCAGGACCTGGGTTCAGGAAGACATCGAGAATTTAGTCCTGCAAGTAAGATCCCAATCCCATCTTTGGAAAGCATTCCTTCTCATCAACTCCCTGACGAGGCCGAGGATATAATTTCCCCCAACCAAGAATAAATCTTCGTCCTAAGTCCTCAGCTTCACAGATACTTTTGATATTAAATATTGAAACTCAAAATCAAGCACGCAACAAAACATGCAAGACACTCGGAGGAGGTTTTAGGCAGCCAATCTCTGACGCTGTTCACAAAAGTCAAGAATTTGACATCTGACTGCAGACTTGACTATGTGAGGTGCAGAGAGTTTAGCTAGTCATCACAAAATACATGGATGAGTGCGGGGTTTTAAAGGTTCTCACCCTACCCTACTCTACTCCACCCCACTCCAAGCTCTATAAAAAGGGGCCTTCGACTTCATCCTCATCATCTTTGTCTCCAATACAAAAACTATCATAATACTATTCAAGCACACCACATACAGGCCATTTTAGAAGTTTTTTAAGCTTTCTTGTACATAAATTACCTTATTTAAATCACATTAAATACTTCTATCAACATGTCAAACCTTATGAAATTTGGCATCGACCTATTTGGGGCAACATATAATAAGATACAAACTTAAGGCAGGACAAATATTACAAACTTACGGCTTCTGGGTAAATACCATGAAACAGGAGCTTCCTCCTTGCTCTGCAGCTTGTTCGATATGCTACAACAATGTGCCCAAGAGCAAAAACTACAGAAGAGAGAAACAAGAAAGGCATCCCCCAAGACTTCTTCAGATGGAGCCTCTGCTTTGAAAGAAAAGTTGAATCTTCATCCTCAAAATTGACAGTGAAAAGACAAGCCTTTATGGAAAGAAAAATTATGGACTTGAGGGAACATAATGTTACAGTTCCTAAATATGGTCCATGTGAGAGCATTGGACCATCGCACATTGCATATACATCTGTTCCCATTTGACAAATCCACAAAAACGAATCAATTAGGCATCACGAAAAATTCATAAACAAATTTGATTCACTTGTGATTTCATCATGAAAAACTGCGTTCTGCACATTTCACTGTTTAGAAGTAGTTATAAGAAGACCAATTCGAGTTAATTAATTCATTTTACATTGATAAAAAAACTCCCAAGAATTTTCATAAACTTTCTTATGTAAATGGGAATAATATACTTT
>NC_036248.1:2584886-2585989 GCF_002742605.1 Olea europaea var. sylvestris
AGGAAGAGAAATGAGGTGGGGGTATAGATTGAGTCCTCGGGATACACTCCTCGGGGTATATCAATATTGGCATAGTCACTATACATGAAGGTTCTAAGATCCATGTGAAAACTACAGTATTCTGATATCTCTCGGGATTGTAATTGGGCTTGTGGAATTAGAAATTCTAAGTATCCTGGGGTGCCATTGTACCAAGATGCCCATGGACATATTTATTCCAAAAACCCCCCCATCTGGAGGAAAGAATTACGAGCCTCACAGATGTTGGGAAGATGTTTTTACGCGATCATTAATGCCAAGCACTTGATTTACATTACTGGCTGGTCTGTACACTGAAATCGCAGGGACTCAAGGAGGCAAAAGTCAGGAGTGACATTACCCTTGGCAAATTGCTTAAGAAAAAAGCAGGTGAAGGTATTAAAGTTCTTATCCTTGTTTGGGATGACTGAACATCTGTGGGACTGTTGAACAAAGACGGTTTGCTGGCTACTCATGATGAAGTTATTCCAAGTTATTGGATGTACACTGTATCTTATGGCCTCACCATCCAGATAATGGCGAAAGCATTATTCAGGACATGCAGATTTCCAGATTGTTCGATTTTAGAGATGTTGGGCAATCTTTAGATAAAAACATAGTTGTAAAAGAGTTTTAAAAAATCAAAGAGTCAAGTGGTAGATTATAGATGAGTTAGAAGTCCCTGGGGCCGTCTATGGAACAAAGGAAAGAGTTATCAGATTAATGCTAGCCTGCTGCTAAGTTGTTGTTTAAGCTTCCAAAACAATAACATTGTCGCTAGCCTCGCTCGAGTGGAGCACTTGTCGCTCGCCTATCTTTGGACTTCGTTCAAGCGACAGTATTTCTCGAAAAACTCTATTTCATATTTTTCAAGAGTTTTATTTGGCTCATGCTACTCAAAATTTCCATACTATATACACACACGCCTCACTTCGAAATTATGTGGGTTGAACATTGAGTCAAACAAGAAATCACTTCATACACATCATACAAACAGTTCAATCCTCTATTGATTTAATCATATCATTGAAAAATATCAAATCCACACAATTCAAAACACCAAAATATGTCATTCCACATAATCT
>NC_036248.1:2587091-2592660 GCF_002742605.1 Olea europaea var. sylvestris
GCCTGTCTGTACAATGTTTAATAGCTCACAAAACCACAGCCCCAAACCACGACATAGAGACAGTCACTTAATGGACCGTATCTTTTCTAAAACACCAATACAAACCCTTTCAAACTGAAATCGAACAATCGCCAAGATTCAACACACTCAGAATTACCAAAAAACCAAAGGTTTACAGTCTAAAGAACAAGATTCACAAAGAAGAAGAAAGGACAGAGAAACCAAGTCTCGAAGGAGAGAAGAAGAGACCCATAAGGTTCTATACACGAAGAGACACCAGAAGAATGAAAACCAATGGGCCAAAATATCTCAGACCAAGTAATATATAGGAATGATCATCACCGTAGATGTAGGTTTAAGAGATCTAATAGTCCAAAGCCACACACGTGTATCATAAGATTTTGGGCCACGTCGTAGCATATTTAAACATTGCATTATTAGGCAATGGGCTTGTAGCGGCTGTTCGATATAAGGATTTCATCATAGCCCAAATTGGACTGAACCAATAAAACAATTGGCATCATAGCCCAATAAGCTCAATGATATTATTCCCCCATCTTCAGTGATGTTTACAGATGACCACGAGACATGGAATGTTCAGTTATTCCAATCTACTAATGGTAGGACAGCTTTTGGATTCCCTGAAATGTCGTAAACAACTGCAAGATCAGGTCTTGTTAGTGGAAAGGATAATATAATTAACTGAATCATTTAAGATGCATACATTAATACTATACGTCGAGTGAAGAATTTTATATATGTTGAAAATCAGTATTTTCTTGGAAGCTGTTTTGGCTGGCATTGCAATAAGGCAGGGAAAGGTTTAGTCTATATTGTTGTCCGATGTGGCCTGAAGAGAATCCTGAAAGTGCATCGGTTTAGGCTATATTAGATTGATAAAGGAGGATAACAGAAATGATGTTTAATGATATCGTTCAGGTCTTGCAAGCTAAGGGCATTGAGGATAATCGGAGAAATTATTTGACTGATAGTTGTGAGACAAAGAAGAGTGGAGAGTATGAAGTATCAGAAAAAATCAAAAAATGATTAAGACTATCTTAAAGTTGAGGCTTAGCGTTTCATGATCTATATACATACCAAGATGATGATAGGTAAGCATTGGCTTTATAATGTAATTGCTATGAAATTGTTATATGCTAATGTGTTGATGATATTTTTCGTCTTTTGCAGTGGATGATGAATACATAATCATTGGATTAGCTAACATCAACTAAAGATCAATAGATGGCTCTCAAGGGATTTCGAGATAGTCATGGGAGCTAACCAACCATATTATTGGGCAACAAGGCAACCGGCAAGGGGTCAGATTCATAGTTTTTGTATGGCACTATGGAACGAACACCTTGGTCTGCTTGACAACACTTTCCACCGGCAGAAAAGCGAGGAATGTGTAACAAAGGTGAACCATATTGTTGACAAATACTAGGATCTCTACACTGGTGAAAATCTTGAACGGGATCTTTCCGGTCCCGCTTCACTGTCCCATTGGTAGATGTCAAAGAACTATCGGGATCGGAGTTTTCCCGAACATCAAAGCTCGTATTCTTGGTACTAAATCTGAGTCACCTTCTGCCAATCCTCACTACCTAATGAGGTATTATGATTGAATTTTCATTTCTAAAAAATACTAGTGTTTTTAGAGAATAAGGTGTGACATTAGATGAAAGTTGGTGACAATGTTTTTCGAGTTTAGAGATGTCCAAATAACTCGATGTTGTTAGGAGTATTAAATGGTTTGAAAGCTTGTTTTTCGAGATGTCTACGTTGATTTTATATAACATATGTTGCTTTTGAGTGAATTCTGATGTGATTGGATTAAGAAAGATTGATAAAATTAACAACTATCATATTCAATTCTGCATAAATAATTACTTATAGATTTGAAAATGAGTTTTAAAATTGATATTTAGGTTCTCTTTTTAACATTTTTTGAAAGGTTGAGCATGAATATGAACTCTAATCGAGGGATCCTCAAATTTGGTCCATAAGAAACTGAAAGTCAAATGACAATGTCCAAAATCCTAAATCAAAACGAAAAAAACTTGTCATCTATCAATCTTCACTTGACAAATGTATTTTGAACACATAATGCACATGAATTCTCGTGGTCCGCCACACACTTGTTAGTGCCCTATTGGAGAAAGTATATGAAAATTAGATCAAGTACATGGCGTCGTCTTGTGTAGATATGATTTTAGTTTAGGACACTTGGCTCATCCACAACAGGGTGGGTGAGAGATCACGTCAAAGAACCTTCTTAGGATATGTTAGCCATCCATTATTATAAGAAGAAAAAAGAAAAGTTATATGCCCATGTACTTACACGTGGGGGCTTATTTTTAAGTAGTCTCGTCCAATTCATCCAGGAATTCGAACGAACGAACGTACAAAAGCAGGACTCTGCCAAAAACCGTACATAAATCCAAATTGAGGGCATCGGAGCGATTTTTCGTCTCAAAAAATTAATTTTTTAACCGTTATTTCACTATTTCAACCGTCATATTTGACTTTTTCTCTTGCAAATGGATTCTACTTTTCTTTGAACAGTCAAAAAATCAATTATCAAAAGGGTCTGAGTCCAGCTTCGACTCATACACCAGATAAATCCAGTCTCTTACTACTATAAAACCTCTCCGAACGAATGAGCGAACGAGCAGGACTATAATCTGACCACTGCCAGAAACGGAACACAAATCCATATTGAGCCCTTCTTCTACTCATACACCAGATAAATCCAGACCCCTCCTCCTATAAAATAATCAAAATCCTCTCTTTTAAATAACCTCTACTAACAACGACTACAAAACCCCCTAGTTTTCATATAAAAAATACTCGCGCGCATTCCGATGTTGAGCTCACAAGGTCTGGTTTTGGCAACAGCCATGGCTGTCTCTGCAGGCACAATAATCGTCTTTGATCTTCTCAGAGAAAAGTATTTCCCTTCGACCCAATTTCCAAGAACTCATCCTCAGAAACAACTTCTCAAGTCTTGTTTATCTTCGGGTACGTAAATCTCGTAACACTGTAGAGTATAGTCTAGTACTGCCGGTTTGAAAATGCACTTTATTTTTTTTTTTTTCTTGATGTGGGTTTTGTTTATGGTGTATTTAGGGAGCAAGAATAGGCAGAAAAAGAAGAAGAAGAAGGTTCAATTTGCTGGTGATGTTAAAGATTCAATTGGGGATAGTGAAGTCTACAGGAAAAAACACAGAAATCATAGAGAATTTGTCCGATCCACTTCCTGTGGAACTGAAATTCTTGAATCGCAAGGAATGCCTGCAAATCATGTGGCTTTGTACAGTGGAATTCTCAAGAATCGTGTACAGAGAATGGAGAATTCATATTGATTGGCTTCTTTTGGCAAGAAAATTTGTAAAGGAGATTAGGAGGTGGAATCTTGGGCTACCGTTCACCATTGATTGTAATTGTTCAGAACTTGGTTAGAATCTTGTGTTTTGAGTCTTTTGACTTTTGGGGATTCCGTATTTTATGCTTTATGTGCAGGGTTCCATCAGAAATTATTAAATTTGCAGTTTTTTGTATGTAATCGAATTAGCTCCAAATGTTCTCCATTCATTTGGCTGAATTCTTGAAACATGGTTCGTTTCTCCATGAAGAAGTATACAGCTAAAAGAATGTTTTGTGTATACAAAAATTGAATTTAAAAATGGAAATAAAACACACGTTATCCCTCATTCATTCAAAATTAATTTTTATTTTATTTTAAAGTAGTCGATAAATTTGTTCATTCATTGCTCTTCGGCCGCTATTTAATAAATAACTCAAATTTTGGTTAATATTTTTATAATAAAATAAAAGTTTAACAATTAACAATTAACAATTAAATTAAGTGTGATTTGATTGTGAGCATGATATTTGTATGGAAAGAAAATTTTTGTATGGGTATTATTTATTAAGCCCTTGTTTGATCCATATTATTTTCATGAGAATGCATTTTTTTATAGTTTATTGGTGAAAAATGTATGGTTAAAAAATAAGGAAAATTTTTTATTTACGTGTAATATTATTTTATTGAAAAATATGTGATTGAAATTATGTCAAATTACTATTTAAGAATATATTTTTTGAAAAAATGTGTGTCAAATAGGGCCTTAAATGTGTTTGTTTGATTTTTTTTCAACCTTGGAAAATATTACACTTGTACATTTTTTATTGATGAGTAGATGATAGAATGTGTGAATTACCTGAAAAATAAATATTTTTCTAAAGAAAATATTTTTTTTTATTTTTGAAAAAAATATGGTCACATGATGAAAAATCGAAAAATATTTTTTCATGAAAAGAATTGTCAATCAAACAATCCAAAAATTAGAATTTGAATAGAAAAATGACATTTTTCATGAAAAATAAAGTTAATTAAACAAACACTAAGATTTAAGTCGAGCGAGTCACCAATGTTATAAGGATCGCGTCAAAGTGGCCATCTCAATCCAGAAAAATAGGAGCCAATAGAAATCTTATCAAATTATAGCCTCGTTTGATCCCCCATTATTTGAAATTTTAACGGTTGAAATAGTGTTTTTTTTTTTAATGTGTGGATAAAAAAGAAATTTTTAGGAATTACTTGTAATATTATTTTATTAGAGAAAATGTGGTGGGAGAAAAAAATGAATTATAATTTTAATGGGAGTCAAACGGGGCCATAGTAGACAATCGACCTCAAAACCAACCAATTCACTTCAAATTTTATGTTTTTTCATTTATTGAAATGGTAATTAGCACAAAAACATATGTATCTTTCAATGTTATTATAAACAATGTTCATACTTTTCAATTTTTTGACATTTTTACCCTTATTTTTATATTTCATTCATTTTCTCAATAAATATGTAAAATGACAAATATATCCTCATATTTAAATACAACAAAAAAAGAGTGAAAAAGAACAAATTGCAATTATACTCTCGAACTACTTAAAAAATTGCAAATAAGTTCGAGTAAATTATTATAACCCCGTTTGTTTCTTATTTTTTTAATAAGAATGCATTTTGAAATATATTTTTTTTGTAATATTATTTTATTGAAAAATATATGATTGAAAAGAATAGAGAGAAAAATGTATTTTGAGAAAAATGGATATCAAACAAGGGATAAAAGTGTAATTAGCACAACCTTTTAGAGTTATGCTACGAATACGTCAGAGATGTATACAATACTTTACACCCCTTTCATATGAGGGGATGTCAATGTGTGTGTACATGGAAAGTGTACACACAGCATAATCCTATCCTTTAATATTATTGTGCAAATCTTTTCACCTTTCATCATTTTCGTCTTTATTTTCACATTCCATCGTGGTCCGATCCAATTACATTAATTGTTCAAACCAACAAGTGAATTGATCAAGAATTGGTTAGACTATTCAATAATAGTCTAGATCAGACGGGTTTAAGGGAAAATCAAAAACCGGTTCAAACGTGAACCCAATGATGGCAAAGTGTAGCGCAAATTTTTTTCTTCAATTTGGCATGGCAAGGGTTCGAACCTTGACGTCAAGAAAGCAATTTGACTCTTTTGACCATTATGG
>NC_036248.1:2596112-2600248 GCF_002742605.1 Olea europaea var. sylvestris
GGAGGGATTTGTTAGATTACTTGAACAGTATACTCTTGATAGAATATTATAGATTTAATAAAAGGGATTTGCTAACCTTATAATTAAATATTAAAGCACCAAAATGACAATATAGAAAATGAAAGGTCATAACCAAATTACGTTTTGATAGTAATTAGATGAATGTAGTGATTTTTAAAAAATTTTGAAATTGTATTAGGAATATATTTATAATTTGTATGGATCTATAAGGTTTAAATGAATGAGAATTTAATAAGGACAGAATTTGACGTGGATGAAAATAATAATTTTTTAAAATTATTTACATGATCTTGAAAAAGTTATTAATAATTTTATTCATTTTAACCCATTTAAACAAGATGAAGAAGCATTAAAAAAAAGCAGGGTTAATTCCAAAAAGGTCACTGAACTTATCAAAAAATTACAAAACGATCACTAAAGTTTAAAACTTTCAATAATGGTCACTGAACTTCCGAGCGATTACACTAATGGTCACTTAAGTTTAAAAACTTTCACAAATGCTCACTGAAGTTACCAAAATGATTCTACTTTAAACTTAATGACCAAAACACGTGACCAAAGAATACTGAGGACCTCATTTGCAAATTTTCGGTCAAAAAACCCCCCAAACCTGGCAATGTTTGATTCCAAAATTTGGTATATCAAAGTTGTAATTTCTGTAATTGAGTGATTACCTAGTGCCTTTTGAACTTGAATGTCAATTTCCCCAAATTGATTTGTGTATCGGGTCACATTGGAGCTTTCCAATTGATGGATGAATTTCATTTTCTCGTGAGCAGAGTTGATGCGGAGAATCCAAAAATTAGCTCAATTTGATGATCAATTGGTGCAATTGATTCATGACCCAGCGTACTACCAACCTGAATTGAAGATATTAAGGGCAAATTTGATGATTGGGACGGTGTAGAAACCTCAGTTGAAGGTGGACAAATCGAGCTGCCTTACGTATAAACTGTGTGACTTGTTCATCCACTTTGCTCCCAAATTGGTGATGACACATGGCTGGAATAGGTGCATCATGAAGAGAGGATGCTAGGATAAGTGGTCCACGATCATGGGAACCACCATCGTCGCCGAAAAACGAGTTTGTTGGCCGCGAGTTCATTGTTTCGAAAAAATGCTCTATATTTCAATTTTCTTGGTTGTTTGTTGTTATATGAACATGGTTAGACACGTTTACATGAGCTTGAGTGATCTGTGGGGTGTGATTAACATGGGCATCGATGGAGTTGGACGAATCTGGAAGAAAGTCAAGGCAGTTTTAGATGATTGGGAAATTCATTTTGGCCGAAAATTTGTACCCGAGGTCCTCAATATTCTTTGGTCACGTGTTTTGGTCCTTAAGTTTGAGGTAGAATCATTTTGGTAACTTCAGTGACCATTTGTTTTAAACTTAAGTGACCATTGGTGTAACCATCCAGAAGTTCAGTGTTTGTTACTGAAGGTTTTAAACTTTAGTGACCGTTTTATAATTTTTTGGTAAGTTCAGTGGCTTTTTCTGAAATTAACTCAAATAAAACATCATCATATCTGAAAGCCTTCTTCCTGTCAGAATGGGGATCGATTTTCGGAAGGCTAAACCCAAGAGAGGGAAAGAATTGAAAATGTCTCTTTCTCAGGTAAAATTTAAAAAGAATTTATGTATATAATATCAAGATTTTGAATTTGCAGGGCGTTTTGAAAACTTTCCAAACCTTCCTGGAATCGATGTTTATTGTGGGAACCTTTAACTCTTCGGATCTATTGCAGCTTGGATTTTTCGAATCATTGCATGCCGGGGTATGTATACATCTCCGGTTCCAAAAAAGGACTGCAATATTCTGGTTTTATTAGAATGAGATCTTGAAATTTTGGATTGAAATAATATCGGTAAATATTGTGAATACTGATTTTTATATTATATCCTGGAATGGGGCAATATGAAATTCTTTAATATCTAATGGGTATATGTTTTAATTGGTTTTGGTAAATTTTTTTAAATTGGTGAAATGAAATTCTTTGATCTAGAGATGAATGGAGAATATGTTTCAGGTTCTTCTTAACCATTTTTTCCCCTGGTAGTTTGACGACATTCTAACATGTTGCGTCGTGGTTGCTAAGGATCTCCAGTTGCTTTAGATCTTTCGGCAGGTCAACATTTATATACTGAGTTAAGGAAAAAAAATAAAAAAAAATAACAGACTGCACTGATATTGTATTATGACTTTTCAATTTTCTGTTTGAAATCCAATTGGAAAATGCTTTTATGGGGCCCGAGATTCAACATTTGTGCTTGTTAAAGGGGGAAAAAACCTGTAGATATCTGATAAATAACCAAATTGCTCAATCATAAGATGAATCTTGCACTATAAGTAGAGAGGAGGTTTTCTGTCAAATTGGATGCTAGGTTCTATGCTCCATGTCGTCCATGACCAACCTCATTTATAAAATGCTCGTGGACAATTTGGAAGTAGGATTGAACTTCTTCCTTATAAAGGTCTTTTTATAGGCTATAACGAATGAGAATTGATAAGTGCTTTGGGAAGAATTTGAAGTTTCTTGATATTTTAGTGATTTGTGGTGTCGTGTCGTGTCTCCAATCAGAATTACTATTATCAATCTGTAATACCAAATAGTCTATTGGTCTTTCTAATGTATAATAAAAAGCATTGAATATGTGACCTCTTGTTCATATATGTCTTACTCCTTTTCTGATTGAAATCTATGCATTGTCAAACAAAGATAAAGAGGTATCTTTTTCAACTAGAAATTCTCAGCCCTTTAAGCACAGGGAGGTGAAAAAGTTTTAATTTGAGTGGGCATCATGCATGTAATACTAAATCCACACTTTCTACCATTATGGGTAATGGGACCATACTCAAGTGATCCCAGTATCAAGTGCACTCTGAAACATGTAGTTTCATTACGTACTCTTACACGTTCTACATTTTCTTGGCTCAGTTAATGCAAAAGAATGGAGTTAAATAATCAATCAAGAGAATGGAATTGTTACATTGTATGTGACATGGTAATCTAAAAAATTTCTATAATGCAACGATTTAGTACATTTAGATACTTGATGTTTGCCTACTAACTTTTGAAGATTTAGCCCCTGTTTGAGCCATATTTTCCATTCTACTAAAATGAAAAATGTGATCGTTGCAACCTCAGCCGGGTCCCACACGTGAAAGAAGAGGTCAACAGTTGCGGCTGGAAATGATTGATAATGCTACAGTTTTTCATTTTTATGGCCAAATAATTTGGCTCAAACAGAGGCTTAATTATTTTTTAAAATTTTAAGTTCGATAAATTAATTTTAACTCTATGGTGATTGAAATTATGAGGTTCTGATAGATTTTTACTACATGTATGTTTTTTTAGAAGTATGTTTATAAATGAATATATGAAGATGCAATGTATTTATTTCTCATTTACTTGAAGCTATTAATTTATTTCTCATATTTTGTTTTTCCCCCCTCTTTTTTATTGCACCTTCCTTTACCTCATGATTTTTTATGGGTTAACTTTGTTCACAAATCTCAGCGTACACTATTTATCTTCTGACCCCATGTCATTCTTTTTTTATTTTTTCTTGGAAATGCATATTATTGTAACTATCGCGTGAATTTGTTTAGTTTTTCTTGAATTATTTTGTGCCTTCCTTCTCTGCATTTTTGCACACAGTGCTCATAGGCATGAACAAGAATTCAAGCCAACTAAGGCTGCCAAAAAATGAATGTTTTTTTCCTCATTTCTTGGTAATTATATATTTCCCTAGTGATAATTATTTCTGGTGATATGTTGTAAATAAAATCAGAATTTAATGTTTAAGGAAATTTGTGCTTGCAGGGGAATGTATAAAATCCTATTTTCTCTTTGATATATGAACCCATGCATTGGAAACCATAAATCATGATTGTCTCATTTTGGAAAACAAATCTCAATTGATGACAGTAACAAAAGACTTAAAATTATGTTTTGGCAGTTCGTTTCAGTAATAAAAACTACCATAATTTTTTCATCAAGTGGGCAAATGAGCACGTTTTCAACATTTTTATCATGTCTTAAAACTTATAAAACCAGGGTTCAAAACGTTTCCCAAACGTGTTTTAAGTCAATTTATATATATATATATA
>NC_036248.1:2600472-2611476 GCF_002742605.1 Olea europaea var. sylvestris
GTGATCCCTCTCCCATCTTAATTTTCTTTCAGTTCAATTTTTTTTATTTGTTATCTGCATTTTTTGCTTCTGTATTGCTAAAAACTTTCGGCTTTGCAGTTGGAATGCAAACTATGATAGCTTGCTCAGCAGCAACAAGCCTTTCACCAAGCCGGTTCCTCTGGCTGTAAGTCTGCATAACATGGTTTTATTTTGTTCGATTATCACTTCATTTGTCTCATTATTTCACTTTGAATTGGCAGGAAATGGCAGATTTTTTAGTTGACATTTGGGAGCAAGAAGGGCTGTATGATTGATATATTAGTATAGGCATTAGATTTTGACTGTCGATCGAGTAGTAGGACTCGACCGCTGTTGTAAAATGTTAAATTGTATCGAGCTGTATGATTTTAATGATCGTATCAAAAATATGAAATTATGATCCTGAGTCTCGACCTTGATTGACATCCATGAGTGTGATTCGAAAGTGTTTATTGGATGCATTAGGCCTCGAGAACCCTCCTCAACGTTCAAGCCAAAGTTGGATAAAGATAGAATAAAAACTTTTTCATGTTCCCACCCACCCCACGCCTCCCTAGAACCTCTCAGAATCTTCTCTCCACTGTAGAATACCAACTACAGAGACAGCTCTTTAAATTCTTTCCAATCCTCTGCTCTCATCACAACTAATAAAAAAACTTCGTCATTCATACTCACATAGATAATAATCTTGTCTGCTTGATCCAAAAATCAAAATCATAATGGCTTTAGCTCGTTTGGCTATGAAATCTTTGCAGCAGAGGGTGGTTTCTCCCTCATCTTCTTTGTTGTCTCGAAATGTTAACCTCAGTACCGCTCCTACCCATAAAGAAAAGTGGGCTTCTGAGTTTCTCCGGCGGCTTTCGACAGTGGCAGGTGAAAAGTCAGAGGGCGGCGCCGCCCGAGAGGTGGCTGTTTCTGAAGGTGGTGACAAGACGTTTAAGTTATTCCCAAGGAAGAAAAATAGAAGGGGTCTATGGAGAAGTCACGACCGTGACGTTGTTCCTGCTTCTTGGGGTAAATTCTCTCTTCAATATATTACATGTAAAATTTATCCAAGATTGTAAATTACTAATGGGAATTTTGTTTTTAGAATTATTTCCATCTGGGCTTGGAAATGCTTTACTACAAGCAACTGAAAACATCAACAGATTATTCGAAAAGTTGTCACCTTCTAACCTCATTGGCAAGGTAAAAGAGAAAAAAGAATGCTACAAACTGCGATACGAGGTTCCGGGGCTAGGCAAGGACGACGTAAAGATAACGGTCGAGGATGGAGTTCTTACCATAAAAGGAGAGCACAAAGAAGAAGAAGAAGAAGGATCTGACGATGAATATTGGTCATCCAAAAGCTATGGTTACTATAATACAAGTCTTCTGCTGCCAGACGATGCGAAAATCGATGAAATTACGGCTGAGATTAAGGATGGTGTGCTGACCATTACTGTGCCAAGGATTGAGAGGGATGAGAAAATTGTTAAAGAAATTAAAGTGAATTGAATTCGAGTCTTATGGGGTGTTTGGTTTTTGATTTTTCCCGTATGTACAAAGGAGGGGTTCAGAAAAGTCCTCCGGGATACTCACCTGGGTGGGTTCATATAATTAAAATATTGTCAAAATAATATCCATCCTTTTATCATGTGTTATCTGGATGGGTTATGTGAACTCCTCCTTGTACGTGTAGTCTCTCCCTTGGTTTTTATTCAGCTAACCTTTTGTGTAAAGTAATGAATAAGCTTATTACGAATAGATGTTCGTTGTTTGAGTTTAAAAACGATACGAGTTTGTAAGCTTTAGTGTTTGGCAATACTTGTGTTGGGGGTGGGGGGGTGGTGGGGGGGGGGGTGGGGGTTTTATTTTTTATACAGCTAACCTTTTGTGTAAAGAAGGGAATAAGCGTATTATGAACGGATGTTCGTTGTTTGAGTTTAAAAATAATACGAGTTTATAAGCTTTTGTGTTTGGCAATACTTGTTGGTTTATATGAGAGCAGGAAGTTTGCAAAAGTTAACGATGTTTTCTTGTCCCGAGTATTGTAAGGTTAATCTGAATGTTTTCGTACATTTTCGTTGACTTCAACAGACTGAAAAAATGCTGAGAGGAAGATTTGCAATCTATTGACTTTCTTCTCCCAACGGGCTCTAGAGCGTCTATGACAACTGATTTTCAAGCAGAGAATTCATCGAAAACAATCCATATAAGCACTTGTTTTTAGCTCTTAACTTATTTTTTGCACAAATAATGGCTGAATTTAAATCTAACATTATGGTTTTGTTTCAAGAAAAGAATGTTACAGATATTACGAGTGTCATGACACTCTTATCTAAAATTTGAAATCGTTTATGTCTATTTTCTCCTGTACTAAACACGTACTTTTTATTTGAGGTTCAATGAAATTTTCGATATCTCATTCCAACCTTCCCTATCATCCCTTAGTATCGTCAAGAAAATTTGCAATGCTAATTGAATTCTACTATTTGCATATAGAACAAATAGAATTGATTGAAAGAAAGTTGATCGATGACGTAATGACTAAACTGAACAAGAATGAAAGTTCAGTGATTAGTTTGGTTTAGAAATGGATTTTTATGTTGTAGATTCGGAGATATTTAAAAATGAATTCTATATTCTTTTTATCTATTAATTTCCTCTGATAAAAGAAATAAATAAGTCGTCTCTCAATTTCCCTCAATTACACGCCACGTAGCATATGGTTTCCCTTCTAGAGAGACCCTTTGTGAACTATCAGAATAATGTTACTTAGTTTCGTTGGGGTTGCAACCTCAGTTTAGCAGTATTAAATATTTTATTAATGAAGTATAAATTAAATAAATTATTTAATTTTATCTATCAATTAATATCATATTAGTACCATATACACTGAGGATGTAACTTCAATGAGATTAACCCCCCGTTTGATCCTCATTCTCATTTTTTTTCTTTTTTATTTTCAATCATAAAATATTTCATAAAATAATATTACACGTAAATAAATTATTTTTTATTTTTTTTCAATCACACATTTTTTCAAAAATCACTACCCCAATCATTAAAATTTGAAAGGAATGGATAGCAATACCCGATCATTAGAAACGAGTGTCATATATAAAAGGCCACGTGTCACTGGAAAAGATAGCACGAACACTGTTGTCCTTTTAGGGTAGATTAATATTATCCACTTCTCCAAGAAAAAGGGCATCGTGGCGGTTGATTTGGGGGCTTGCTCTATATTTTCGCTGACGAGAATTTTGCTGAGTGTCTGTTTAATTTGATTGTACCTTTTTCTATATTGGCTGTACCTGTAGAGCTGATTTTGGTCTGTGTACCGTTAGGTCAAGAAAATGGCGGAGGATCTGCGTGGACCTGTTGAAGGTGTCGTTTCAGTGGAGCTCCCGGCGCCTGCCGCTTGGAAAAAATTGGTATTTTCATATAATCTTAGCTTTTGCAACTTTTCTTTTTCTTTTTCCTTTGCAGATGAATTAATATAGGCTTTTCCAATAGTTTTTTGTATAATTTTTCTTTTCTCGTTATTTTGTTAATATGTGTTGCCATGGCTGTAAGCAATTTTTGTCGGCATAATCCGTTTTTATTAGGGTTTAAAACATTAAAATTTATAATAATTTGGGTTTTGTGGAAATTTTTATTTTTATTTATATTTCTCCGTCTTTCAGTTCTAAATAATCATTTGATTATTTTTATTTTTTTTGGCCTTTTGAATCGTGATTTTGATTGTTAAAATCTGCTTGTATTATGTTTGATTACATATATATATTTTTCATTTATGTTAACCTTCATTAATTTGGGGTAGTATCTGCAATCGTTCCATTTATTCGATTAGATGATTCCTTCAGTTAGTATTATTACTTAATCAGCGAGACTCCGTTAATTAGGATCATAATGACCTTGAGCACAAGAATACCGTTTGCTTTGAGAGAATATGTGCCCATCTTATCTCACGGATTAGTCCTTCGGGATTCAAACCTTGACCTCTGCAGTTGAATTTGGTACTGATTGAGCAATTTTATAAAATTATTTGGGAGGCAAAAACTACTGAACTAATTTATTTCTAATAAATACAGATGATAATACATTATCCAGGCTTAAAGTCTTAAATGTTGATAATATTAGGCCTCAAAAGTCAAAACGAAAAATTCCAGGGTGTTCCACCTATTTTTTTCCATTTTTTTTCCTTATCAATTTCCCCCTGAAGTGCTTAGGTTTCCTATTTCTTGACAATTTGTTATACATTTAAGACATTTTAGTAAGTTGGGATTATATTTGACTCTTTTTCTCTCTTCAAAAACTAATTCTTCAAGTTGAGCTTGATGTGAATCCTTATTAGTGACCAAGGAACATCACTCCACCTCGTTGTATTCCCTCACTCTATTACAAGGAAGAATTGAGTTGGATTATGGGCCTAGGCTTTTGCCTTTTCATTGGAGGTTTTCCAACATAAAAATTTGATGTCTTGATTTCTTGAATGTTTTGCATTTCTATGCCTAATTACCTGCTGAAAATGGATTAGCGTATTTGATTGGGAAATTCCGATTTCTGCATCTGCATCTTCAACAACCATGTCAATTTTTCTAATAATATGGCATGTTCAGCCACATGGTAGCACCATTGTTTTGCATAGGAGTTTTAAGTCCAACTTTTATAATGGTTTGTATAGGAGTATTTTTAATACATATTTTAAAATAGGGCATCATCAGTAAGAGATTTATCTAACTTTATGCTCATATTGGCTACCTGTCGATGGGAAAATGTGAAGAAATGGAATAAATCCAACTGTTCTATGGGGTTTTGCCATTTGTTCATTGATAATGAGTGACCTGTATTTGGTTTGCATTGTGAGTTAAGTGTTTGCTTGTTTAACTTGTCTCTCTAATATTTAATGATCATGATTTTTCAATTGGAAATAAAATGTGGACCTTAGACGTGAAAATATAGATGGAAATAATATGGAGTTGAATTTTTTATTATTATTTATTATTATTATTATTATTATTATTATTATTATTATTTTTGCAATATTTATTTTTACTAGCTCCAGTATATTCTTGTAGGACAAAAGAAAGACTTGAATAGAACAGCTATGTAGGGAAAGAACTCAAATTGCTTGTAGTAACCTGAGTGTTGTACCCAATTTATAAAATAAATATTAATAGTATAAAAGTTGTACGGTTAAGCTCATGGTGAAATATAGGCCTCTTAGATATTATTATTGCATATCATGTATACATGGGTGTTAAATATAGCCTCCTCTGCTGCTGGTACAATAGCGCATCCGCCCCCCATCCCCCCCCCAAAACGCAAAAAAAAAAAGAAAAAAAGAAAAAAAAAGAGAAGGAATTTAAGTGAGATGTGTTTCTGCATTGTCAGGGCGACAGGGTTGTCAGCAAATTTTCTTGTAATTCCCTACTGTTATCTAAATGTGGATAATTATCATCCATCTAATTTCTTGACACGGTTCATCCATTTAATATGCAGTGCATGACAAAGAAGGTTGGTGCTTCAAGAAAGAATGAGGTTGTATTCATTGCACCTACCGGAGAGGAGATTAGTAGCCGGAAACAACTGGCGCAGTACCTAAAATCACACACTGGAAATCCGGCAATATCAGAATTTGATTGGGGAACTGGGGAGACTCCTAGGAGATCAGCAAGAATCAGTGAAAAAGTCAAGTCAACACCTCCTTCAAAAGAGACTGAACCGCCTAAGAAACGAGTCAGGAAATCGTTGGGTACAAAGAAAGAAAAGGAAATGGAAACTGGAAAAGAAGAAACAGGGGGAAAGAAAGACGCTGAAATGCTGGATGCTGAAGTTGATGAAAAGAAAAATGACGGGGGAAAGGAAATTGATCTGAGGGATGAAAATGAAGTCAAAACTGAAGGTAAAATACAAGAAGACGCTGATAAGAAAAGTGACACTGAGATCAAATTGGACGGGAAAGATCCAGAAGAAAATGTTGTGACTGAAGAAATGCCTAAGATAGGAGAAAAAGTCGAAGAAGAACAAGTACCTTCGTCTGGAAAACCAGATTCCAAACCTGGAAATGTTGGGGTAGATGATGAGACACAGGATAAGCCAGAAAGCATCACTGAAGCGGCCAATGGAGCTGAAACTAATGACGTCCAAGAGAGTAGTGGCATATTTAATTTGCAGGTGAATATAGAAGGGGACATCATGGAAAATGGAAAGGTTAACCTATCAGGGAACACACTGGCTCCAAATAATCCTCCTCCTGTTCCTTTCGGATGTTAAGTGTATTTTGTCATTTTGCCATAGAGGATATTTTATCTGCTTCACTACCTTCTAATATTCGCTTGTAAACATATATAGTCCCAGACTTAGCTTAATGTAAGCATAATGGTTATAAGTGCAAGATTCTCAAGTTTAGTTAGGGAATCAACCTTCAGGGTTGATGACGTTGTACCTTTTGTTATGCAAATAATGTATTAGATTGGAATATGAGGACTTGTTAGTTTGCCATACTGCCTTGCTTCTAGTGAATTAAGTGACATGAGACTTTTTTGGGCTGATGTGGGATTTTGTATTTAGAATATCACATTTTTTGATGATTAGGTGATGTGAACTATTAACAGAACAAAAACTAATATGAAAAAGGAGATCTTGTTTGAAAAGGTAGTTATATTTCTCGTCCCAGCTGTCTAGGCTTGGAAGCTCCACAGGCTTTAGGATGTCCAGTCCCTGCTATTGCTACTGGGCAGTGTCATGAGCTTACCCGTACCTACAATTATGCAGTACGCATTGGCTTGACAAGCATGGGCCATATTGGATAAACGTGTTTTTTAATTACATCCAAAACTTCAACTTATTAATATACGAAAGGTATAGCTAGAAAGAGAACTTAATTTGAAAGAGACACAGAATCTACCGAAAAAGTGAAAAAGGTAGTACCATGGATCAAGCATGAAAGGCAAGGAAAAATATACTTTGAGGTAACGAAAAGGTTGGAATCTTATTCCAATCCCACAAAGCCAAAAATGACTTATTTTCATCAGAAATCTACAATTTTCCTTCATCTTTAGATTAAGGTTTGGAATCTTTTATGGGTTTAGTGTATCAACTATGACAATGGAATTCCCACAGAGGAAGCATTGCATCGTACGAGCCTATGTTCTTGCAGCCCATACACAATTGTCATTAATAATCCTTTTTTTCTACAAATGGAATGACTGTTTCATTTACTTCTGCTATCAAGATTATGGGTTTCTTTTCTTTCTACCTCTCGTTGTTCATTTCGCTTTCGATTGTTCCGTTCTCGAACAGTATGTGCCCTTCTTCTTTATTATAGGAGTACCCGTTTTCAGTATCACCTCGTCTAAAAGATTTAACCTTTCAACACATTTTCATCTCATGTTTATTGTTAGAGATGGATGCTCTAATTTCCTGTGTATCTGATATTAACTTAGGATACGCATATAAAGTTTAGTTTGTTAGCTCTGGCGTAAAATTCGGCTTGCAGGCTGATAAATATTTAGAACTGATGTACACAAGGAGCAAACTAAGCCATGTTCCAAATAAATTTGGACTCTAACTCTGAAAAACAATTACAAAGACATTAATATCATGATGGGAAGCAGTGTCATTATTATTATTTATTGTGAAGCTATATCTTACATAATCAAGTTTTTTCTGTTTTGCAGTTCTGGTAGTACAAGCTTTCACAGGTACATATGGAGTAAATTATGGCAGAATAGCTGACAATATCCCACCACCCGAAAGCGTCGTAACACTTCTAAAGGCGGCAAAGATAAAAAACATCAGGATTTATGATGCCGATCAAGGAGTTTTGAGGGCATTTAGAGGGTCTGGAATCGAGATAATTGTTGGACTTGGGAATGAGAATTTGAGAGATATAAGTGTAAATCCAGATCGTGCGGTAGACTGGGTGAAAGAAAATGTCGAGCCGCATATACCCGGCACACTCATTCGTGGGATCGCTGTTGGAAATGAGGTGCTAGGGAGTGTAGATCCCACTCTTTGGGAAGTTCTTGTGCCGGCAGTGAGAAATGTCTACAATGCTCTTGATCGGTTGCGACTCACTAATAGGATTGAGGTCTCGAGCCCACATTCAGAGGCTGTTTTCGCAAATACGTTCCCTCCTTCAGCAGGGGTATTTAAGGACAGTGTTCTTCCTTACATGAGGCCACTTCTACAGTTCTTTTCGCAGATTGGTACTCCGTTCTACATAAATGCTTATCCGTTTTTGGCCTATATCAGCGATCCATCGCACATTGATCTGAATTACGCTCTTTTTCAAAAGAGTGCCGGTATATATGATTCGAGGACTAAACTACACTACGATAATATGTTTGACGCCATGGTTGATGCTTCTTACGCTGCATTGGAAAAGGCCGGTTTTGGTAAAATGGAAGTCATAGTATCCGAAACCGGTTGGGCTTCGAAGGGAGATGAAAATGAAGCAGGAGCCACTATGAACAATGCGAGGACTTACAATCGTAATTTGCGCAAACGACTACTCAAAAAGAAAGGGACTCCTTATCGACCTAAGACTCCAGTGAAAGCTTATATCTTCGCGCTGTTCAATGAAAACTTGAAGCCCGGGCCAACATCTGAGAGAAACTTTGGTTTGTTTAAAGCTGATGGCAGCGTATCATATAACATCGGGTTTACTGGGCTAGTACCTAGTTCGGCAACATCGTCTCTTCTCTCCATAAAGGTACGCGAGCTCAAAACAATTAACTTATTTATCGATCAATGTTGAAAAGATTAAATTATCTGCAATATTTTCATCTTTTCAGGTCCGCGAACTTGAAGGATTGGCTCAAATAGCCTTTGCTGGTCTTGTTCTTGTTTTGATATTATGATCCATTCAAAATCAACAGACAATCAGATTGTAATGGAGATTCATTCATTTGTTTGACATTATCTTTCAAGTTCCTGCCCGTGCAGTCGATGTTCTTACCACCTGCCTTTAATTCATTATTGAAAATTGTTCCCTTAAACCTGTTTCAGATATATGAAAATAAATATTGTTTATTTACTTCCCCAATTTTTTATTTAGTCATTGTTCGAAAAAAAATCAGTTCTCGAAATATCAATATCACAAAAATTACCCAAAGATACAAACAAGAATGTAAAATTACAAATTAAGAAGAAAAAGTTGCATCCTCATTGGTGGGATTTACAGATTGAGACTTCCACCCCATGGTCCCCACCATCATTTTCATCAGCTAAATCTTCACCGTTGATACGATCAAGCACTAGGACTAACCCCATACCGAAGGCTGCATCAAAACCCGTTTTTATTGAAAGTAAAAAAACGTCTTTTCCAAGCATGACATTAGTGGTAGCATCCACTTTGCGTCGAATCTCAGCAACTATCTCCTTTTCCGCATCAAAAATGGTGCAATGCCTGTTGGCGAAGGAGCCTTCGATCTGGTACTCCTCACCTGGATCGGTGTACACCTCCACGGATAGGCTGCCCCGTCCGATTATTGATGATCTACGAACGCAGAAGATTGGCTTCTGTCCCTCAATTCTCTCCCCTACGAAGCCTTCCCACCTTTGATGGAGACTCGGTCTCTGCAAAATTAAGACGTCACTAAATTCAAATCCAGTGAAAACCCGGAAAATTTCCTATTACTAAATCAATTTTCCTCCATCCGTTTCGTAATAGATTAACAATAAGTTATTGTGAATCTTGACTCACTGATTTGACCCAGAGCTGAGAAATGATACCTTGCGACGAAGGGTGAGAAGGCATCTGCCGGAGGCGTCCATGAGAACGAGTTCACCCGTGTCACGAGTGTCGGGGCCGTACGAGTCGACTCGAAAGACGAGTTCACCTTTGCAGTCGTAAGCAGTGTAACCATCTCCGGCGAAGAAAAGAGAGGTCTTTGAAACAGTGAGATGAGTTTCATCCTTGTATACGAAACCGTCTTCCACAATTACTCCATTCTTCATCTCTCTTTCTAAGTTTCAAATTTGAAGCTCTCGATTATTGAAATTTGTTGTTGAAGAACAGTATAAATTCTCGAGCGCGATGATGGGATATTATATAGAGAGAAAAATCCATTTAGCTAAACGATGGTCAACAAACGGGTAAACGGCTCTTGAACCCTTACGTTGGGTAGAATAGAAAAAGTTGAAAACGCGACTTTAGTCATAAACACTTTGACAAAAGAAAACGATTTTGTTTCCAACTGATATTTCTTAGGTTTCTTGTCTTCAAACGTTCAAAATTTCAACTTCTATTTGCCGTTGAGCCAGTCATGGTTTGTGTCTATTGTTAAAAATTAAAAAAAAATAAAATAAAATGAAATTATCAATTTCAATTTCAATTTTTTATTTATTATGCCGATTCTCTTTAGGAAATAAGTTGGTGAATCAAGATGAAGTTGGTGATCATAATGACTTATTATTGACCATTGTTGTGGTCTAAAAAAAACCTTATATGACGAGAGTTTATTGTTTTAAAAACACATTATAATAAGGGTAAAGTGTAAAAGTACCCTTAGCCAAAAAAAAAAAATAATAATAAAAAAATTATATATTCGAACACTAGACTATTCAAAACCATTTTCATTTTCTTATATGGTGCATGACAAGGACGGAGCAAGACGTTTGGTATTGTGGGGTCAAAAATTGAAATACAATTTTTTAAAACAACATTTCATTAATGAAGATAAGTCAATACACTATTACAATTGCAGTCTACGACTTTTCCTATTCTGAAAATATCGTATAATTACATCATTATTAATATTGTCGAATACATCATTCTCGATATATGCAACCAAACTCTCACTTAACCTTTGATTTTTCATCCAATTATGCAGTTGATTCTTGACAATCTTCATTGCAAAAAATACTCTATCTATCGTGGCAGTAGCAATTGAAAGAATTAACAGGAATGTTACAAGCCTGAAAACTAATAGGTACACCTCTTTTTTTTTTTTTTTTTTTTTTTTATTTAATTTTTTCCCCCTATCTTTA
>NC_036248.1:2611628-2623920 GCF_002742605.1 Olea europaea var. sylvestris
CTTTATTAAGAATATTTTTTTCACATAGATTTGGACAAGAGACTAAATCCAATATAAAGCGATTTTAGTTTAATTTATTGACAACTTTAACGAACTTTAGAACCACTTCGTGTAGAATATCAAGTAGACGAAACTATAGAAAAACTGCGACCTTTTCTCTTTTTTTGGTGGCCAGAGATTAAACTATAATTAATTTGATGCTCTTCTTTGTGATTAGATAATGATGGTCACCAGCGGACAATGTCTGAACGAATTTGGATATAAATTATCATAAAAAATTCCTCGCTTTGATGTTTAATATTGCTACGAGCTCTCTTTAAATATTGAAAAAAGCATCAAGTACAGGGATTTCCTTACCAAATTCATACAGATGCAGACGTGATGAAACTTAATTCGCTTTTTTTTTTTTTGTGTTTTTTCCATCTTTCAATGATTTCATGCCTTGTATTGTCAATTAAAATCTTCTATAGCTATAGCATAATTGTTAAATATATACGTTAATTACACGTTTCATTTACCAGAATAGACTTAGTAATGACATAAATCCCAATTGTGATATTGATGTCAAGCAATCATGTAATGCTTAGAAGACATTGGAGTACTGATCTAGGCCCTACATGTGATCTGATTTGATCCTCACACCATGAAAATGAGTTTGTGGATCTTAGTAGAATATAGGGGAGAATATTGTAGCCTAATATTTCATATCTTTAGTTAAAGAATGATTTTCTAGAATGCAAATTCACTTTTCCACAGTTTGGACAAATAAGAGAATATGTTAATCATATTTAGCCCTTGTTTGACTTTTGTCTTTCAAAATTTATTTTTTCTTAAACTTATTTTCAATTACAAATTTCATGAGATCTAAATTTATTAACTTTTCGATGACACATTTTATTAATTTCTATCAAAATCAAACATAGTTTGAAATGCATGCATTATTTATAGTTGTCACGTAGATGAATATGTGCTTGTGCTATAAGAGGTGTAAATATGAATTGTACATAAAAAGTTTCAGAATAATAATATTTAATTACAAGAGAAAAGGCAAAGGCTTATAAAACGAAGACATGTTGTGTTCACTTTATTTGATTCGATTCCGCAATGCATAATTATGTACAAACAGATGGACGATTTTAGCGGCTAAAGATCAATGTCTTGCAAAACTAAGATATATTGTTCATTGTTGTAAGATATTATTCCTTAATTTGCAAGCTATCTACTTTTTTGCGACAATTACACTCCATAACCATATTTGTGACACTTTTCACATACAAAATTTACGAAAAATTGACAAAGATTTGCCTTCACAAAAAGGATTATGTATTCGGTTCAACATGAGACTCCAACTTCATTTCTAGCAAGTTACAACTTACAGTATGATTAAAGCTGATCAAGCATTACATTATAATTAAAGGGTAGATAATTTTTAATATTTAGAAACTTGAAGTACATAATAACTTATTTATTTTTTTGACTTATTGTACTATAGAGTGAGGATATTTCCGGATTGGAAATTGGAACCATTTAGAGGGATGACAATTTATTTCTTTCATTGTCTCAAAAAATTATCCAACTTCTTGTCATTCTATAAGACACACACTTATTTTGTCCAAATTTTAACTAGTATTCTAGTTGAGACTTGGTATATTTTCCTTTCATTAGTTTAATTGAAAACTCAATTCCCCTTTTTTTTATTTTATTTTATTTTATTATGACGGGAGAACTCGCAGCTACTACCCTTCAGGTGTGCACTGGGTAAACCCTCGAACTGGTGTAATAGTATGCAAACCACGCTAGCCAGGAAAACTGCATTAGGCAAGCTCGGTGCGACAAGATCGATCGAAAAAGTGTTAGTAGGAGGAATCGAACTCGTGACAAAAAACATTTGCTCTCACCCACTCCACCAAACTCAATTATTTATTTATTTATTATTATTATTATTTTTTGATATCCAGGTATCCCAACTTATATCAGACTAAATCCTGAACCTCCAAGACCCATGCCTCTAGAACCTTGGAGGGGGTAAATCGCGGATTATGCCTCAACTGGATCACAGGCTCCCACCAAACTCAATTCTTGTTGGTACTAAAGGTGGGGGTTGTAAGTAAGGTTAAAGTGGAGACCCACCTTTCTATTCAAGCACAAAGTAATATGTTTATGGATATTGCGACAAAGCTATGACTTTTCACCTTCAAATAGTACTGAAAGTAACAGAATAAGAGAAACTACACTTGGTATCTGACGACGAAGAGTATGACTGTCAAATGAATAGTAGTTCTTTAATATTTACATTATACTCCTAGAATTTGAACGGGATAAATTTATTTTTATCTGCTATTGCACATTTAGCTGGAGGTAGAGTGATCTCCCCTACAAAATTTGAATTATTTTCATCATTTGTAAAACATACCACCTATAGTGGTTAAAGAAACTCTCTAAAATTAGCCCTTGTTTGGGCTCTATTTTTTCAAATTATAATGAAAGAAATAGTAATTTTTTGAAAAATATGTGGTTAAAAAGAAATTTTTTTTTTAAAAAATTTACATGTAATACTATTTTATTGAATAATGTATGATTAATAAGAAGACAGAGCAAATGAATTTTAACTTAGTTGTTTTGCAGTTTTGTTATTCCTTTAACTTGCCTTTTCTTCTAATAAAAATATTATTAAATTTATATCTTTGCTCTACTTAAGTCGTCATATGTACTCAAAATGGAACTCATATATTCAAAGATTGTATGATATTCAACATAAATATACTCGACTATAACAGGAAAAAAAAAAAAAAAAGGAAGGTAAATGTTGAGCCATTTCCAAACAAAAAAATATGGGACCCTCCTGTGTGTACAGACAGGCTTCATACAGTGGATCCCACACATGAGAGTAATCTGGCCAAATTCTGTGGAAAAAATTCTGTACAAATGACATTCTCCAAAAATATGAGGCGGCAGCATTTGTAAAAAAAGAAAAACTAGTTCAAAGATGTAAAGCCAGGTTTAGTAAATAGATTAAACAATACCGAATAACACAAGGAAAGAAAGCAAAATTAAAATTAAAAAAATAAAAATAATATATATATATCAACTCAAGAACTGTAGCCATATGTTAAACATAGAAGTTACGACAAACGTTTTCTAAATTTCGCAATTGTGCTCTATGCATGTCCATCAACCTACTAAAATAGCAAGATAACAGAGTCCCCCACCCCTTTGCCTAACCCTCAATTACTGAATGTCATCCTTTGCCTTTGGGCAGAGTTGGGTAGCTTCACATCGATGGCCAGTCCAATAGCTTCAAGAAACCTAATCACAAACCAAGTCATGTCAATTTGCCACCATTCCAATCCATGTCTAGCTGAATATTCGAAGGCATGGTGATTATTATGCCAACCCTCGCCAAATGCAAGCACAGCCACCCACCTGCAAAATTTCCAAAATTTCAAAGTTTTAAGATTAAGTAGATTATAAGATATATGTATGCGTTTATTAAATGTTTCCCTTTTTGTTTAATTACAAGTGTTTGACAAGGTCGGAAGAAGGTGAGCATGCAAAACATATTGTCTCGTAAATTGACAACCTCCACTATTTCAATATGTTGAAAACGTTTAAACGATAAATTAGTACCAATTATTTCTTGATAGATCGCCCGTGTTCCAAGCTTGCTTTCCCCAAACGTGGCAAGCTGAATTCACTAGCCAAGTAATGTGGTACACCCACACGATCCTTACACCCTGCATTGTCAAATTTTGATCAATGAATCTCAAACAAACTGTAACGTTTATAGAATTTTGCAGGTTGTACAACCCCAGTTGACAACCTTCTCATAGGAGTGGGGCTTATGATTTTTTTATTGATTGTGAGCTCTCCTCCCATGTGTGTGGTTGTCAACCGTGATTGTCAACCCCGATTATACATGTAGCGTGGCCACATTTATAAGACCTCAAAGATTAATATTTGCACTTACCATTCCCCAGACAATGTATGGAAATCCTCCCAAAGCATATAATAGTGCTCCAAGTGCAATTGGATGGAATACATAAGTGCTTTGAAGAAATTTATAGAATGGCTGCTTCTCTAGATCTCCAACATTGTTTGGTTTTCCGCACTGCAAATTCAAACCAGGGACTCAAGAATCATTCTCGTACAACTAAAAGAAAAAGGTAACACAAATAAATTAAACATTGTTTCCAATAAATTTGTGGGCCGTTATGTAATTCTCTTTCTCAATCCTTCGATAGTTCCAATTGAGAAACATAACTAATCCTAAGTCAAGGAATCGAAAATAATGGCCAAAATTTCCTAACAAATTTCAAGATGTATAAAATGTAATTACCCTTTCAACAATGGAATTCGTATCGAAAAGCCAACTCATGTGACTAAACCAAAATCCGTCTATGGGACTATGTGGATCTTTTTCCGAATCGCAAAATTGATGATGGTACCTATGCGTGCTCACCCAGTCAATTGGGTTCCCCTGCATTCAAAATGCCAAAAACACATTAACATTCAAGTTTTCACACAAGAACAAAGTATATACTAAATTCTCATAGCTAATGATAATGTTGAATCATGTCGTCAAAATCTTCTTCAGTCAGCCGAGTTCTAGATGTCATCACTAGAAACAAGATTCGAGATAATATCCCGTAGAACCATCTCTCAGAGAAGGGCATAATTTTAATGAAAATATAAAATCAACTGACCTGAAGTGCTTGAACACCACAGTACGCAAAAAAGTACTCAAGCCATCTGGGAATCTTGAAACTTCTGTGAGAAAGATGTCTATGAAAAGAGAGAGTAATACCCAAAAGGCCAGTGATAATATACAATCCAACAGCAACCCACAAAGCACCCCAGTTGAACGCGAAGGGGGCAAATAGGCACAGCAAATGCATAGCAAGCACCACCCCTACGGTGGCAACATCCAAAGAATTCCACTTTCTGCCCCAATACACACTCCTCCTCCTCTTCACCACCACATCAGACAGAAAAATTCCCCCAAATTTTGAATCGTTTCCACATTCTGGCGATGGAATTGATGCTGCACTCACAATGGGCATTTTACTCTTGCCATCTCCAATTTTTCCTTTGAAACCATAATTAAGGAAATTTAGTGTTTTCCTAATGTTTTTAGCACCATATACTGATTCTTGATGTTCACGTATAATAGCAGGAAAATGGGCTTCTACTGGTATATTTTTATGGCGGTGGGGGGCTGAAAATGAGATGGGTTTAGCCTTGGGCGGTGGTGGTGCTAACAGTGCCGCCATTTTCTTGGCTTAGGCATTTCGTTTAGAAATGGGATCTTGGGTTTTTATATTATTGGGTTGTTGAATTTTGGGTTCTTAAGAATTTCATGGTGTAGTTTATTGAAACGTGGGGTAGAGACAATTAAATAGTAATTGACATTATAAAAAAGTAAAAAAATCTTGTTCACTAGCGTCTAATATAACCGTCCATGACAATCATGGACGGAGAAAAATAGAATGATGTTGGAAAGCAAGTGATAAGGCTGTGGGGGTCGGGGTCTTATTTAGTTGGCTTTGGAGATTTCAGATGGTGAAAGATACTGATGGTGTGGTCAAGATTTTATTTGGGTTCACACAAGATATGTGCCTGTTGCCTTTTATCTGTTTTTGAGATTTTTTCAATGTAAAATGTCTGTTGTGTGGCTGAGTTTACGTCTCTAACAATGCCACCTTTCTAGAGTGAACATCTTTCCAAAACCATCTCAGCCTCTTGCAGCAAAACTGCAGCTATAGCGGCTACAATTGTGTCATTGTTTACAACTTGAGGAAATTTGTACCGACTAACACTGTCGACGTGTTTGGCAAGAAGAATTTGGATTAAATTCGAGAATATTAATGAAGAAAAAAAGAACCTAAAATTTTATGTTCACAAAGAATACAGTATGACAGTTTTGGTGAACAGTGGGTTAAGTTTTGTGCAATTCTATATCATAGTTTTGGTGTATGCTCGATACACATTATTAGACAAGAATGAATAATATTAAATAAGAAAAGAAGTTGAAATATTATAGAAAAATGCTAGGGGTACATAATTTTTGGTACATAGGAACGTCCACCATCTCACGTGGATTGGGCCCACTAGAATAAAATATTCGAGTGGGTCTTACGTCATGTGAGAGGGTGGATATCCTTATGTATAAAAAATTATATACAAGTATCTTTATCCAATATTATATAAGGAAAACCCTTGTGGTACATAAAGGGGATACATAATGGTGCCCTCCTCACATGTGTTGGACCCACCTGAATATTAATAATATTCAGGTGGGCCCAACACACGTGAGAGTGAGGAGGAGACACCATTATGTACCCATATTACATCCCATTATATGATATTGAGTCACATCAAGTACTGTTTATCCAAAATGCTACAATATTGTTCTTTATTGATCTATGCACAACTCTATATCTTTTGACATGTCGTTATTGTTAATGGAAGTATTTTCATATTCTCGTGATATTGTGATGTAATTTCCATAATTAAAGATATGAAAGTAGTTCCATATCCTCGTTCAAATGCTGGGTCGATGCAATTCATGTTGTCTTGTATAGTGTAATATTATTGGGTCGATGCAAAAGAAGATTGCTATTAAAGAAAACTTGCAAAATAACTTTAAAAGAAAAACATATTGTTGTAGTATGTTGCAACACAAAACCCAAATCTTGCACCACCACTCCAGATTATGTTACTTATTCATTTACTCCTAATACCAAGGCCTCAGAGAAGTCGATTGTGCATCCAACTACGTCAATTTTCATCCTCAAAAGGAAAATAATTTGTAGTGTGGGTATTGGAGAATACACAGTAAAAAAATAACCTTATCGGCCCATTATTTCCAATGTTAAAATGCAAGAGTAAGCATTCACATTCATACTCGAAGCATCTCCAATAGGCTTTTCATTAGCTTCATTTTCTCCTTGAGATGTCTAAATATAACAAAATTTGAAGTAATAATTGTCTTCTTTATCACTAACCTCAATGCTTAAATGTTGGAAGCAGTGGCGGATCCAAGAAAAAATTCAATACGGGCTAATACGTATAAAAAAAATATTGCACATAACAAAAAAAATTTTACTTAAATTTTAATGGACATTTGGGTCGAAAGGACAGACTGTAGCACGGCCCAATCCGTCCTTGAATCTGCCCATGTGGAAGCTTCACATCAGTTGCCAATTCAATAGCTTCAAGGAACCTTAATTATAAAGTACCAAGTCATATCAATCTGCCACTATTCTAGTCCACGTCTAGCAGAATATTCGGAGGCATGGTGGTTATTTTGTCAATCCTCTCCAAATGAAAGCACAGCTACCCACCTGCCAAATATTCAAATTTTCGACTTTTAAGATAGGCCAACGGCATGTATAACGTGTTCTTTTTGTTGAGTTACAAGTGTTCGACAATCTTCGAGAAAAGTGCGGAAGAAAGTTATATTGCATTCTATAATTTAGCCTCAGAAAGTTATATTGTATTCTATAATTTAGCCTCCTCTGATTAGGTTTTCATCTTCTCCTTTATTTTTTTTAAAACTTAAAAATATACTTTTCAAAGTCAAACTTCAATTCTAATCACACATTTTCCAGGATCTCTATAATATGACTCATTTCTCGAAAAGTAACTTATTAACAAAAAATTGTTATACCCTATGAGATGGTTACATGTAGATACATTACCAATTGAATGATGCTGCATGTACAGGGGCCCGTGCCAGGCAATACACATGGGGGCTCGTCGCTATTTATTTTCAGGTGGGGCCCGATGCTACAGTGAAGGGCGTATGACGCCCCTGTGAAGAGCTGCCTTGTACGTGCAGCTTTATTGTTACCAATTATGTTTGGACATGGCAAGTTGAATTCACTAGCCAAGTAATATGGTACAACCACGCCAATCGCACACCCTGCATTCCCATATACACGTTAATAACTGCTCAATTACTAAATAAAGCACTTAATTAGTTTCCAACATATTGAATAAGTAAATTTACTTGAGACATAATTTCACTCCTATAATCTCAAATTAAATGTGATATTTGTTGACATCAAAATTTGTAAAGACTAATCTCGAATCAACTTCAAGAAAAAAGGGCAATCTAACTCTATTATGAAAAAGGGGGAAATGTATTCGCGAAGGATTAAATTGTGTAATCTTTTTTTTTTTTTTTGCTTCCAAGTTTTTCTTTTCTTCTTGTCCTTGAGAAACCATTTCTCTGCTATTTAAATGTGACTACAGTTGAAATTACATCAAAATAAACAAATCAGGAACATGATTGAGCTCGAAAGTCAAGTCGACGAACTCTCTTGTAATTGGTCGACGAGGCCGATGGTCATGTGTCAATGTTTTCATAGGAAATGACGACCTGCAAGTGATTTGAAGGTTCGAGGCCTCCGATTGGTGGTTTTGAGTGATGATGACATCACCCTCTACAAGTGTAGGTGATTGAGAGGGTAATGTGATAGGAGGTAATCATGATGTCTTTTGAGATTACAAAGATAGTACGTCGAGCTGAATTTCATAACCGAACTCACATCTACTTGAGGTGGGGCCTACGAACGACTTCTTCTGAGATCGAATTTCGAGTGTCAACAGTATTAATGACTTCAATTATTAGTATAGTTGACATTTGGTCCAAGCTTAAAGATCAATCAATTTAGAATTTGATTGAATTTTTATTAATATTCTGTGAAACTATTGTTATTTTTAACCCTTTTTTTATTTTATTTTTTTTAATAAAAATAAAGTACCAATGGACGATAAATTCAATTGGAAAAATCGATAAACTCATACATTCAACTTTAGGTAAAAGGATAACTAATTAATAAAAAATAGTTTTGAAATCCACCTTAATTTATTATTTAGTTTTAAAAGCGAATCAAATGACTAATTTATTTTTTATCTTTTCCATCGTAAATTATTTAATTAAAAATAAAAATGTGTATCAAAAGTATCATAGATCATAATATATTTGTAAGGCTTGTATACGACAAATATGACATATAACATACAAAAATTATCAATTTTTTAAATTTATTTTGTCATATGTAGTATAATATATACTAGTCTTACTTATTTGTGTGTGTATCACACCGGTTGACACATAAAAATTCAGTCCAAATCAAACGGTCCAAAGAATGAAGCCCAATTGGAGGAGTCCAATCTGTGATCGAGCGATATGAGGAGCAGCATGCCTCTCCACGAACAGATGGACAGAATCAGAGCAGTAACAGTCGTTACGAACCAATGACAGAGTTGAGTTCTCGAACTATGCGTGCACTACTTGGAGAACTCACACAAGATGCCGTTGAACAGGTAAATCTTCGAAATATTCATAATATGAAAAGATTTACCCAAAATGGGAATGCACATTATGACAATATGGCCAAACAACTAAACACTTTGAACGAAATAATGAATAAGTTAGTAGGCCAAATATGTCAACCGGTTCTGCCTCTTGCAAACCACTTTTAAACTAGGACAATTGTGGGACATAATCCCTCAGTCCTAAATTCGAATCAAGTGATAGAACCACTTTCTGGTCCCTCTACTTCAAACCAAGGGGGTGGTGCAGTGCCAAATCAGAACAATGGTAGTGGTACGTCTAACTTGGGGGGTAATCCAAATGTAAGAGATAATGTTCTAAACAATAGACAGAATACCCCACGTGTTAATGAAGGAATAGATGTTCGGGATAATGGTAATGGCCCAAATCATGGTAACTTTGTTGCCAATCAAGGACCAAACATCAGGCCTCATGCAAATCAACCGGTTAACCAACCTGTAGAAATTCCATATGACCCCAACGTCATGTTGAGGAATCAGATTATGAAAATCGTACAGGATCGGATGGCTTTTGGGGTGCGTCCTGTCATTAGGCCGACTTACACAAAGCCATATCCTGATTGGGTAGATCAAGCATATCCATGGCCTATAGGGTATAAAGTGCCAGAATTCTCACTGTTTACCGATTTAGTGGAGGTGTCTACTCTAGAACACATAGGGCAATTCACATTGCAAAGTGGTGATGTAACTGATTACCATAAAATGAGGCTTTTCCCTAATTCATTAACAGGAGTAGCTTTCTCCTGGTTCATCAACTTGCCAGCGAACTCTGTTCAAACATGGCAACAATTGGAACAATTATTCCACGCCAGTTTTATAAAACTGAGTCTGAAGTTACTTTGACTGATTTGGCGAATCAACGTCAAATACCAAACGAATGGGCAGAAAGTTTTCTCTAAAGGTTCAAGACAGCAAGAAGCAATTGTTTTTTACCTCTGCCCGAAAAAGAATTTGTCAAAATCGCTCAGGGTTGTTTGAGCTTTGATTTAAAAAAGAAATTCCAAGACAAGGAATTTCCTGACCTTTTCCAGTTGAGTGCGAATGTGATTAGGTATGAACGACTGATAAGAGAAGAAGAGCAGATGAAAAATTCTAGTAAAGGGACTTATTACAAAGACCCAAATTTTGACGTTCATACCATCAGCGACGAGTCATACGATCAAGCCGAAATGTGTTTGGCCGAATTAGTCAAAGGAGACACGTGTACTTGTTCTATAATGGCTAAGCCTAGACTATCGGGCAAAGATGAGCCCATGAAAGATGGAAACATAAAGGCTAGAACGTTCTCGTTGGATGTAACCAAAGCTGACCTTATATTTGATAAATTATATAGGGATAAGCAGATAAAACTGAGCGATAAGTATAAATTGCCGAACCCTGAACAAATTAAGGGTAAAAAATATTGTTAAGTGGCATAATGTATGGTCACATTTGACTAACAATTGCTTGGTTTTTCGCCATGTATTGCAGGATGCCATTGAATCAGGACGAATTACGTTCGACGATAAGAAGAAGATGGCAGTGGATGAAAATCCTTTTCCACAGTCACTTGGAGTGAACATGGTGACGTCTGGTTTCAAAAATAAGTTGCCAAAATTCAAGTTGGTCGTAGATGATGGAGAAGAAGACCCTGGACCACATCCCAGTGTCTTTGAACGAATCAAGTGGAAGGAGCCAAAAAAGGACGAAGACGTCCTGTGTGCAAGATGTAAAAGAGAAGTGAGTGGGAACACGGAGAAACCAGGGATATGGCAGCATCCCTATCGCCCTACTTTCTTCCCAAACACTCAGCCTGGTAGAGGGCGAGGTACATCATTCTATAGAGGACCGCCTTTTGAGAGGCAGTTCAGATCAATAAATAGTGGGAGAACATTCAGGCCACAACCTCGCCGACCGAATGTATGGCATTCATTCCAGTATAGTACAGGGAAGGCGATACCCTTCAATGAGATGACTAGAACCCAGCAAAGGCGTTTCCAACGAAATTATGGACGAATGATGAGACAACAACAGGGAGTGTCACATCCTAAGGCACCTAAACTACTCAAAGTAGCCAACCAAAATGTTCTCAAGGACAGTGAAGAAAATGGTACAGACAAATCAATGAAAGAGTTGCCAGAAACTTCTTCTGGGAGATCAAAGTTTGAGCGAGACAGAAGGGATGGAGAAGATCCAGATCAGTCCCTTACTATCCAGTTCGGTACGTTACCTCCTGTCACGGCTAATAATTACTTACTGGCCAATGAATTCAAGAATAAAGAAAAAGAAGAAGAAGAAGAAGAAGAAAGGGAGGACAACGAAAGAGAGGCTTGCGTGCTGGAATGTGAAGAAGGCCAGACTTCTAGAGAGGCCTACAATGATGAAGAAGACGACAGGATGACAGACATCGAAGAAGAAATTGACCTAGAAGCAGAAAGAAGAAGGAGAGGAGTATTGTACAATACTCTGTTGAAGCAACTACATCAAGAGGGAGTTCGCGAAGTAGACTTGTTGGGAGAACCATCTGGGCGTTCTTTCGATTTCTACGTACTGTACGGGATGCCCAAAAGGAAGAAGAGAGTGCCTCGCTCTGAAAAAGTATGGATCACCTCCAAGAATAATGCCCCCTCCCACAGGTTGGGTAACTGATGAAGAAACATTAGAAAACAGTAAGGAGAAAATTCAGGAGACAGAAGCTTAGCGCGATATGATGCACGTCGACTTATCATAGAGGGATAATTCGACAGAAAACAAGCAGGAAGTAGAAATAGAGGCTGTCGAAAATGTTATTTTTAAACGGCCAGCCATGAAGTTGACTAAACAGTTAAGGCCATTGTACGTTAAAGCTCTAGTTAACGGCATCCCTATGACAAAAGTGCTTGTCGACAATGGAGCAGCTATAAACACCATTCCATCTAGGATGATGAGGAAATTTGCAAAGACAGAGGGT